>NC_061510.1:76464557-76566998 GCF_022539505.1 Lolium rigidum
AAATATAAAACAAAGTACTGTAGGTAAAAACATGGGTTGTCTCCCATAAGCGCTTTTTTTAACGCCTTTCAGCCTAGGCGCGTAAAGTGTATCTCAAGTAACATCAAGAGATGAAGCATCAACATCATAATTTGTTCTAATAATAGAATCATAAGGTAACTTCATTCTCTTTCTAGGGAAGTGTTCCATACCTTTCTTGAGAGGAAATTGATATTTAATATTACCTTCCTTCATATCAATAGTAGCACCAACGGTTCGAAGAAAAGGTCTTCCCAATATAATGGGGCAAGATGCATTGCATTCAATATCCAAGACAACAAAATCAACGGGGACAAGGTTATTGTTAACCATAATATGAACATTATCAACTTTCCCCAAAGGTTTCTTTTTAGCATTATCAGCGAGATTAACATCCAAATAACAATTCTTCAATGGTGGCAAGTCAAGCATATCATAGACTTTTTTAGGCATAACATAAATACTTGCACCAAGATCACATAAAGCATTACAATCAAAATCTTTGATTCTCATTTTAATGATGGGCTCCCAACCATCCTCTAGCTTTCTAGGAATAGAAGTTTCAAGTTTTAGTTTCTCTTCTCTAGCTTTTATGAGAGCATTTGTAATATGTTTTGTGAAAGCCAAATTTATAGCGCTAGCATTGGGACTCTTAGCAAGTTTTTGCAAGAACTTTATAACTTCAGAGATATGGCAATCATCAAAATCTAAATCATTACAATCTAAAGCAATGGGATTATCATCCCCAAGGTTGGAAAAATTTCAGCAGCTTTATCACAAGCAGCTTCAGCTAGCTTTAGCAGCTTCGTGTAATTTTGCGCGCTTTGCACTAGGAGTAGAAGCTTTGCCAACACCAATTATTTTATCATGGATAGTAGGAGGTGCAGCAACATATGAATCATTAGCATTGCTAGTGGTGGTAATAGTCCAAACTTTAGCTACATTTTCCTTTTTAGCTAGTTTTTCATTTTCTTCTCTATCCCACCTAGCACGCAGTTCAGCCATTAATCTTATATTCTCATTAATTCTAACTTGGATGGCATTTGCTGTAGTAACAATTTTATTTTCAATATCCCTATTAGGCATAACTTTCGATTTCAAAAGATCAACATCGAGGCAAGACTATCAACTCTAGAAACAAGAATATCAATTTTATTGAGCTTTTCCTCAACAAATTTGTTAAAGGCAGCTTTGTGTACTAATAAATTCTTTAAGCATGGCTTCAAGTCCAGGGGGTGTATTCCTATTATTGTTGTAAGAATTCTCATAAGAATTAGCATAACCGTTACCATTATTATAAGGATATGGCCTATAGTTATTACTAGAATTGTTCCGATAAGCATTGTTGTTGAAATTATTATTTTTAATGAAGTTTACATCAACATGTTCTTCTTGTGCAACCAATGAAGCTAATGGAACATTATTAGGATCAACATTAGTCCTATCATTCGCAAGCATAGACATAATAGCATCAATCTTATCACTCAAGGAAGAGGATTCTTCAACAGAATTTACCTTCTTACCTTGTGGAGCTCTTTCCGTGTGCCATTCAGTAGTAATTAACCATCATATTATCAAGAAGCTTTGTTGCTTCACCAAGAGTGATGGACATAAAGGTACCTCCAGCAGCTGAATCCAATAAATTCCGCGAAGAAAAATTTAGTCCTGCATAGAAGGTTTGGATGATCATCCAAGTAGTCGACCCATGGGTTGGGCAATTTTTAACCAGAGATTTCATTCTTTCCCAAGCTTGAGCAACATGTTCAGTATCTAATTGTTTAAAATTCATTATGCTACTCCTCAAAGATATAATTTTAGCAGGGGGATAATATCTACCAATAAAAGCATCCTTGCATTTAGTCCATGAATCAATACTATTCTTAGGCAGAGATAGCAACCAATCTTTAGCTCTTCCTCTTAATGAGAAAGGGAACAATTTTAATTTTATAATGTCACCATCTACATCTTTATATTTTTGCATTTCACATAGTTCAACAAAATTATTGAGATGGGCAGCAGCATCATCGTAACTAACACCTGTAAAATTGCTCTCTCATGACAAGATTAAGTAAAGCAGGTTTAATTTCAAAGAATTCTGCCGTAGTAGCAGGTGGAGCAATAGGTGTGCATAAGAAATCATTATTATTTGTGCTAGTGAAGTCACACAACTTAGTATTTTCAGGGTTGGCCATTTTAGCAATAGTAAATAAAGCAAACTAGATAAAGTAAATGCAAGTAAACTAATTTTTTTGTGTTTTTGATATAGCAATACAAGACAAGAAATAAAGTAAAACTAGCAACTAATTTTTTTGTGTTTTGATATAATGCAGCAAACAAAGTAGTAAATAAAATAAAGCAAGACAAAAACAAAGTAAAGAGATTGAGAAGTGGAGACTCCCCTTGCAGCCGTGTCTTGATCTCCCTAAGCAACGGCGCCGTAAAATATGCTTGATGGCGTGTATTTCACACGTTCGTTGGGCAACCCCAAGAGGAAGGTATGATGCGCACAAGCAGCAAGTTTTCCCTCGTAAAGAAACCAAGGTTTATCGAACCAGGAGGAGCCAAGAAGCACGTTGAAGGTTGATGGCGGCGGGATGTAGTGCGGCGCAACACCGTAGATTCCGGCGCCAACGTGGAACCCGCACAACACAACCAAAGTACTTTGCCCCAACGAAACAAAGTGAGGTTGTCAATCTCACCGGCTTGCTGTAACAAAGGATTAACCGTATTGTGTGGAAGATGATTGTTTGCAGAGAAAATAGTAAAAACAAGTATTGCAAGCAGATTTGTATTTCAAGATAAAAGAATGGACCGGGGTCCACAGCTCACTAGAGGTGTCTCTCCCATAAGATAAAAGCATGTTGGGTGAACAAATTACAGTCGGGCAATTGACAAATAGAGAGGGCATAACAATGCACATACATGACATGATAAGTATAGTGAGATTTAATTGGGCATTACGACAAAGTACATAGACCGCCATCCAACCGCATCTATGCCTAAAAAGTCCACCTTCAAAGTTATCATCCGAACCCCTCCAGCATTAAGTTGCTAAACAACGTACAATTGCATTAAGTATGGTGCGTAATGTAATCAACAACTACATCCTCGGACATAGCGCCAATGTTTTATCCCTAGTGGCAACAAGCACAACACAACCTTAGAACTTTCTCGTCACCGTCCTGGTGTCAATGCGTGCATGAACCCACTATCGAGCATAAGTACTCCCTCTTGGAGTTAAAAGTAAAAACTTGGCCAGAGCCTCTACTAGAAACGGAGAGCATGCAAGATCATAAACAACACATGTATAATAACTTGATAATTAACATGACATAGTATTCTCTATCCATCGGATCCCGACAAACACAACATATAGAATTACGGATAGATGATCTTGATCATGTTAGGCAGCTCACAAGATCCAACAATGAAGCACAATGAGGAGAAGACAACCATCTAGCTACCGCTATGGACCCATAGTCCAGGGGTAGACTACTCACACATCACTCCGGAGGCGACCATGGCGGCGTAGAGTCCTCCGGGAGATGATTCCCCTCTCCGGCAGGGTGCCGGAGGCGATCTCCCGGATCCCCCGAGATGGGATCGGCGGCGACGGCGTCTCCGCAAGGTTTTCCGTATCGTGGCTCTCGCATCGGGGGTTTCGTCACGGAGGCTATTTGTAGGCGGAAGGGTAGGTCAAGAGGCGGCACGAGGGCCCCACACCACAGGGCCGCGCGGCCAAGGGGGCCGCGCCGCCCTATGGTGTGGCCCCTCCGTGGCCCCTCTTCGTCTCTCCTTCGGACTTCCGGAAGCTTCGTGAGAAAATAGGCCCCCGGGCTTTGATTTCGTCCAATTCCGAGAATATTTCGTTACTAGGATTTCTGAAACCAAAAACAGCAGAAAACAAAGAACCGGCACTTCGGCATCTTGTTAATAGGTTAGTTCCAGAAAATGCACGAATATGACATAAAGTGTGCATAAAACATGTAGGTATCATCAATAATATGGCATAAAACATAAGAAATTATCGATACGTCGGAGACGTATCACATCACCATGCCCGCCTCCGGACTGATGCGTGAGTAGTTCATCCTTGGACTACGGGTCCATAGCAGTAGCTAGATGGTTGTCTTCTCCTATTGTGCCATCATGTTTAGATCTTGTGAGCTGCCTATCATGATCAAGATCATCTATTTGTAATGCTACATGTTGTGTTTGTTGGGATCCGATGAATATGGAATACTATGTTAAGTTGATTATTGATCTATCATATATGTGTTGTTTATGATCTTGCATGCTCTCCGTTGCTAGTAGAGGCTCTGGCCAAGTTGATACTTGTGACTCCAAGAGGGAGTATTTATGCTAGATAGTGGGTTCATGTCTCCATTGAATCTGGGGGTGACAAAGCAACCCCTAAGGTTGTGGATGTGTCGTTGCCACTAGAGATAAAACATCAATGCTTTGTCTAAGGATATTTGTATTGTTTACATTACGCATGCGTACTTAATGCAATTGTTTGTTGTTTGCAACTTAATACTGGAAGGGTGATACGTCTCCAACGTATCTATAATTTCTGATGTTCCATGCTAGTTTTATGACAATACCTACATGTTTTGTTCACACTTTATATCATTTTTATGCATTTTCTGGAACTAAGCTATTAACAAGATGCCGAAGCGCCAGTTCCTGTTTTCTGCTGTTTTTGGTTTCAGAAATCCTACACAGGAAATATTCTCGGAATTAGACGAGACAAAAGCCCACGGCCCTATTTTCCTCGGAGGGTTCCAGAACATCGAAGGAGAGTCGGAGGCGGCCAGCAGGGGACCCACACCATAGGGGCGTGCGGGCCCACCTCTGGCCGTGCCGCCATGTGGTGTGGGCACCCCTGGCTCCTCCGAGGCCGCCCTTTCGCCTATATATTCTCCCCGTCGTGAAAACCCTAAAGACCCAGTCATATTCCACGAAGAGTTCCGTAGCCGCCGCCATCGCGAAGACAAGTTTCGGGGGACAGACTCTCTGTTCCGGCACGCCGTCGGGACGGGGAAGTGCCCCCGGAGTCATCTCCATCGACACCACCGCCATCTTCATCGCCGTTGATGTCTCACATGATGAGGAGGGAGTAGTTCTCCCCCGAGGCTGAGGGCTCTACCGGTGGCTATGTGGTTCATCTCTCTCTCCCATGGTGTGATCTTTATGTGATCATGAGCTTTGTGTCACTATTAATCTATGTGCTACTCTAGTGATGTTATTAAAGTAGTCTATTCCTCCTCCATGATGTAAAGTTGACAGTGTGTGCATCATGTAGTACTTGGCGTAGGTTATGATTATAATCTCTTGTAGATTATGAAGTTAACTATTACTATGATAGTATTGATGTGATCTATTCCCCCTTTCATAGCTATTGGTGACAGTGTGTATGCTATGTTAGTACTCGGTCTAAATTGCAACTGTCTATTATGCACTCTAGAGGTTACTTTAATATGAACTCCGGATGTTGTGGAGCTTGTTTACTTCGGCTTGAGGTGTGCTCTTGTAGCCCTACACAATGAATGGTGTTTGTTATCCAACAAGAGAGTGTGAGAAAGTAGAATTTATTTATTCAGTTATGTGATCAATGTTGAGAGTGGCCACTAGTGAAAGTAGGATCCCTAGGCCTTGTTTCCAAATACTGCAAACATCGCTTATTTATTGTTTTACTGCATCTTTACTTCCTGCAGTATTTACTTCAGATCGCAATTACCGTTTACCACCATCTATACCATACTTGTGTTTCAATATCTCTTCGCTGAACTAGTGCACCTATACATCCGACAAGTGTATTAGGTGTGTTGGGGACACAAGAGACTTCTTGTATCTTAATTGCAGTGGTTGCTTGAGAGGAATATCTTTGACCTCTACCTCCCCGAGTTCGATAAACCTTGGGTGATTCACTTAAGGGAAACTTGCTGCCGTTCTACAAACCTCTCGCTCTTGGAGGCCCAACACTGTCTACAAGAATAGAAGCACACGTAGACATCAAGCTATTTTCTGGCGCCGTTGCCGGGGAGGTAAGGTAAAAGGTATTCACATCCTCCGACTACTAAGCTATTTCCTAGCACCGTTGCCGGTGTGTGAGTGCTCGAAGGTATCTCCTTTAGATTCTGCAATTTTATCTTTTTGTCTCTTGTTTTTATTTTCACTAGTTAGGCATAATGGAAAACAACAAAAAAATTAGAGATCTTTATGAACTTTATCTTGTATTAGGACATGATGTGTTTGAAGAGAGAATTAAAAAACCCATGGAACTTTGTTTGCATAATAGTGATAACAATGTTATTAGCATGAACTCTTTGAACACCATTGTTGCTAATGCTATGGAAAATTCTAAACTTGGGGAAGCTGGTTTTGATGAGCATGATATTTTTAGTCCCCCAAGCATGGAGGAGAATATTTACTTTGATGATACTTTACCTCCTATATATGATGATTACAATGATGACTATCATATTTTCAATCCACCTACTATTGAGGAGAAAATTAATTATGATTACAATATGCCTCCTATATATGATGATTATGGTGATGAGAATAATAATGATAGCTATTTTATTGAATTTGCTCCCACTACAATTAATAGTAATGACTATGCTTATGTGGAGAGTAATAATTTTATGCATGTAGCTCATGATAAGAATGTTTCATGTGATAGTTATATTGTTGAGTTTGTTCATGATGCTACTGAAAGTTATTATGAGAGAGGGAAACATGGTTATATGCATCTTAATAATATTAAGTTTCCCCTCTTTATGTTGAGAATCTTGAAGTTGCGCTTGTGTTGCCTTCCTATGCTTGTTACATTATGCTTACATGACTTGTTTATTTACAAGATTCCTTTTCATAGGAAGTGGGTTAGACTTAAAAGTGTTTCTTATTTGCTTTTGATGCTCTCCTTTGCTTCAACTCTTATTTCTTGCGAGAGCATCATTAAAATTACTGAGCCCATCTTAATGGCTATAAAGAAAGCACTTCTTGGGAGATAACCCATGTTTTTATTTTGCTACTGTTTTGTTGTATCTTGGAAGTTGTTACTACTGTAGCAACCTCTCCTTATCATGTTTATTTCGTTGTTGTGCCAAGTGAAGTCTCTAATAAAAAGTTGATGCTAGATTTGGATTTCTGCGCAGAAACAGATTTTTAGCTGTCACGAATTTGCGTTGTTATCTCTGTAGGAAACTCGTAAAATCTTGAAAAAATTCATGCGTGATCCCCAGATATGTACGCAACTTTCATTAGTTTTGAGTTTTCTGATCTGAGCAAGTTAAGTGCCTCGAAAAAATTCGTCTTTACGGACTGTTCTGTTTTGACAGATTCTGCCTTTATTTCGCATTGCCTCTTTTACTGTGTTTGAGTGGATTTCTTTGCTCCATTAAATTTCAGTAGCCTTGGTTAATGTCCGAAGTGTTGAGAATGATTGTGTCCTTGCTGAACATGTGAATTTTTGATTATGCACTAACCCTCTAATGAGATTGTTTTGAGTTTGGTGTGGAGGAAGTTTTCAAGGATCAAGAGAGGAGGATGATATGATATGATCAAGAAGAGTGAAAAGTCTAAGCTTGGGGATGCCCCCGTGGTTCATCCCTGCATATTTCAAGAAGACTCAAGCATCTAAGCTTGGGGATGCCCAAGCTAGGCATCGCCTTCTTCATCAACAACTTATCAGGTCACCTCTAGTGAAACTATATTTTTATTCCATCACATCTTATGTACTTTACTTGGAGCGTCTGTGTGCTTTTATTTTCGTTTTGTTATTTTCATTCTCTGAATAAAATCGGATCCTACACATCCTTGTGTGGGAGAGAGACACGCTCCACTTTTTCATATGAACACTAGTGTTCTTCGCTTTTACTTTTAATGTTCAATGGCGAAAGTTGATCGCTTCACTTATTGCTATTTGGTTGGAAATAGAAAATGCTTCATGTGGTAATTGGTATATTATCTTGAATAATTTGATACTTGGCAATTGTTTTGAGCTCTCAAGTAGATAATGTTTAAGCTCTTGCATCATGTAGTTTAAATCTATTAGTGGAGAACTACCGTAGAGCTTGTTGAAATTTGGTTTGCATGATTGGTCTCTCTAAGGTCTAGATATTTTCTGGTAAAAGTGTTTGAGCAACAAGGAAGACAGTGTAGAGTCTTATAATGCTTGCAATATGTTCTTATGTAAGTTTTGTTGTACCGGTTCATACTTGTGTTTGCTTCAAACAACCTTGCTAGCCAAAGCCTTGTACTGAGAGGGAATGCTTCTCGTGCATCCAAAACCTTGATCCAAAACCTATGCCATCTGTGTCCACCATAACTACCTATATGTGGTATTTTTCTTCCATTCCAAAGTAAATTGCTTGCGTGCTACCTTTAAAATTTCATTCCTTGTCTTTGCAATACATAGCTCATGGGAAAGTAGCATAAACACTATTGTAGTAATGAATATGTCGCTTATGTATCTTAGTTCTTATAAGTTGCTTGTTGAGCGGTAACCATGTTTCTGGGGACGCCATCAACTTTTTACTTTGTTGAATATCATGTGAGTTGCTATGCATGTTCGTCTTGTCTGAAGTAAGGGAGATTTCTCATGATTAAATGGTTTGAGTATGCATATTGTTAGAGAAGAACATTGGGCCGCCAACCAAAGCCATGCATCATGGTGGAAGTTTCAGCTTGGACATTAATCCTCAATCTCTTATGAGAATATTATCTGTTGTTGAATGCTTAAAGCATTAAAGAGGAGTCCATTATCTGTCTTCTATGTTGTCCCGGTATGGATGTCCTTAAGTTGAGATCTATCAAAACTGAGAAATCAAAGGCGATCTATCTCCTTGGACCTTTGTACAGGTGACATAGAGGTACCCCTTTGTGACACTTGGTTGAAACATATGTAATGCAATGATAATCCATGGAAATCCGAGCTAATTAGGACAAGGTGCGGGCACTATTGGTATTCGATGCATGAGGCTTGCAACTTATATGAGGTTTTATGCATAACACATATGAATTATTACTACCGTTGACACAATTGTTTCCATGTTTTCAAAATAAAAAAGCTCTAGCACATAAGTAATCCCTGCTTCCCTCTGCGAAGGGCCTTTCTTTTACTTTATGTTGAGTCAGTTTACCTACTTCTTTCTATCTTAGAAGCAAACACTTGTGTCAACTATGTGCATTGACTCTTACATGTTTACTTATTGCACTTGTTATATTGATTTATGTTGATAACTATCCATGATATATACATGTTACAAGTTGAAAGCAATTGCTGAAACTTAATCATCCTTTGTGTTGCTTCAAAACCTTCTATTAAGAATCTATTGCTTTATGAGTTAACTCTTATGCAAGACTTATTGATGCTTGTCTTGAAAGTACTATTCATGAAAAGTCTTTGCTATATGATTCAGTTGTTTAATCATCATTTTTAACATTGCTTTGAATCACTTCATTCTTCTCATATGCTTTACAATAGTGTTGATCAAGATTATGATAGTAGCATGTCACTTCAGAAATTATCCTTGTTATCGTTTACCTACTCGAGGGCGAGTAGGAACTAAGCTTGGGGATGCTTGATACGTCTCCAACGTATCTATAATTTCTGATGTTCCATGCTACATGTTTTGTTCACACTTTATATCATTTTTATGCATTTTCTGGAACTAACCTATTAACAAGATGCCGAAGCGCCAGTTCCTGTTTTCTGCTGTTTTTGGTTTCAGAAATCCTACACAGGAAATAATCTCGGAATTGGACGAGACAAAAGCCCACGGCCCTATTTTCCTCGGAGGGTTCCAGAACATCGAAGGAGAGTCGGAGGCGGCCAGCAGGGGACCCACACCATAGGGGGGCGCAGGCCCACCCCTGGCCGCGCCACCATGTGGTGTGGGCACCCCCTGGATCCTCCGAGGCCGCCCTTTCGCCTATATATTCTCCCCGTCGCGAAAACCCTAAAGAACCAGTCATATTCCACGAAGAGTTCCGTAGCCGCCGCCATCGCGAAGACAAGTTTCGGGGGACATAATCTCTGTTCCGGCACGCCGCCGGGACGGGGAAGTGCCCCCGGAGTCATCTCCATCGACACCACCGCCATCTTCATCGCCGTTGTCGTCTCCCATGATGAGGAGGAGTAGTTCTCCCCGAGGCCGAGGGCTCTATCGGTAGCTATGTGGTTCATCTTCTCTCCCATGGTGTGATCTTTATGTGATCATGAGCTTTGTCTCACTATTAATCTATGTGCTACTCTAGTGATGTTATTAAAGTAGTCTATTCCTCCTCCATGATGTAAAGTTGACAAGTGTGTGCATCATGTAGTACTTGGCGTAGGTTATGATTGTAATCTCTTGTAGATTATGAAGTTAACTATTACTATGATAGTATTGATGTGATCTATTCCCCCTTTCATAGCTATTGGTGACAGTGTGTATGCTATGTTAGTACTCGGTCTAAATTGCAACGGTCTATTATGCACTCTAGAGGTTACTTTAATATGAACTCCGGATGTTGTGGAGCTTGTTTACTCCGGCTTGAGGTGTGCTCTTGTAGCCCTACACAATGAATGGTGTTTGTTATCCAACAAGAGAGTGTGAGAAAGTAGCATTTATTTATTCAGTTATGTGATCAATGTTGAGAGTGGCCACTAGTGAAAGTAGGATCCCTAGGCCTTGTTTCCAAATACTGCAAACATCGCTTATTTACTGTTTTACTGCATCTTTACTTCCTGCAATATTTACTTCAGATCGCAATTACCGTTTACCACCATCCATACCATCTGCGTTTTAATATCTCTTCGCCGAACTAGTGCACCTATACATCTGACAAGTGTATTAGGTGTGTTGGGGACACAAGAGACTTCTTGTATCTTAATTGCAGGGTTGCTTGAGAGGAATATCTTTGACCTCTACCTCCCTGAGTTCGATAAACCTTGGGTGATTCACTTAAGGGAAACTTGCTGCTGTTCTACAAACCTCTGCTCTTGGAGGCCCAACACTGTCTACAAGAATAGAAGCACACGTAGACATCAAAGGGGTGCGGATGCTAACCCGAAGGTGGACTTTTCAGGCATAGATGCATGCTGGATGACGGTCTATGTTCTTTGTCGTAATGCCCTAAGTAAATCTCATAGTAGTCATCATGATATGTATGTGCATTGTTATGCCCTCTCTATTTGTCAATTGCCCAACTGTAATTTGTTTACCCAACATGCTATTTATCTTATTGGAGAGACACCACTAGTGAACTGTGGACCCCGGTCCATTTTTTTACATGTGAAATACAACCTACTGCAATCATTGTTCTCTTTTTTTTCTGCAAGCATACATCATTTTCCACACCATACGTTTAATCCTTTGTTTTCAGCAAGCCGGTGAGATTGACAACCTCACAGTTAAGTTGGGGCAAAGTAGTTTGATCGTGTTGTGTAGGTTCCACGTTGGCACCGGAATCCCTGGTGTTGCGCCGCACTACACTCCTTCACCAACAACCTTCACGTGATCTTCATATCCTACTGGTTCAATAACCTTGGTTTCTTACTGAGGGAAAACTCGCTGCTGTACTCATCATACCTTCCTCTTGGGGTTCCCAACGGACGTGTGCTTTACCGTCACAAGCAATACGTCTCTCGGATACTCCATCATCATTATGATACTCCAAGAAACGTGAGTTGTAGAACAATTTCATAACTCTTTTAGATGTTCGCTAAAACTCGTAATTCAAATATTTCCACCATGCCAATCATAGATATTTGATTTTTCTATTACGATGATTTCCACTTCATGCTGAAATTTATTTGAATCCATTCAAATGTTTCAAACTTCTTCCTTATCGAATATATCCACATATATATACTCAATTCATTGTTGGAAGTTTACATGAAGTAGAAGAATCTCCCGCACACAACTATGTCCAGTGAACCACATACATCATCATGTATGTTTCCACTAAGTTAGTTGCCCGTTCAACTCTTGGCCTATGAACGGTATTTTAGTCATTCTCTTTAGAAGAGATTTGCAAGCGCCAAACGATTCAAAAATCATATGACTCCAAAAATCCATTTGCATGGAGTTCCTTCATGCGTTCCTTTCTAATATGACCTATAAAGGCGGTTCCACTAATGAGTGAAATTCACATCATTTGCCTTACGGCATTTTAGTGTCAGTGTTATGTATGTGTGCTTCACCATAAAGATTTATAATAACTTATCCATCGTACATGGAATGTTGTTATAATTTGAACAACTCGTTGTTTTCATTTAACCAGAACAAAACAACAATTATAAAGTTCTTTATTATAAATCTTAAGGGCTAGGTAGAATGCCAACGACGAACACAATAACACTTTATTTTGTTCCAGGCGTGCATTCCTACCATATTCCTTGTCAGTCACTTAGGCCATTGTATTCTTGTATTGCGTTGTTTTGTATGACACCTCATACCAACCAATATGGTACAAATACCCAAAAATTGCATTGTGTGACCAAACAAGAAATACATTCATAACATGTATATCATCTATATACACCTGAGCTAGACTTTCTAGTCTTTTCTTTCTTTCTGCCAAAAAATCTTTTGTAGTTTCTCTTTTAGCTTTCCTCATTCTCAGAAAATACTTCACCTTCAATAAATTCGAGGTCCATTGGTCAAATACCAATAACCTTGAGGTTCTTACTTTGAAGTTGATCATCATATGACAAGTGTTCCAGATTTCACTATTAGTAACTTTTTAATGTGATGAACAATTTCACTCATAATTTTATCCATCAAATCATGACGACTTTCGGAGACCATGTCTGTACATGCTAGGCTTGTAAAGTTTAACCTTAGTATTCGCATGTGTAAATCTGGCTTGCACCCGTTGTATGCACTCGTAGAATCTATAACACCCGATCATCACGTGATGCTTCGAAACGACGAGTCTTAGCAATGGTGCATACTAAGGACGATCACTTCATGGATATGCGAATATCGTTAGTGCCCAAATAGTTGGAGGATTGGAACGTCTAGCGTATTCAACCTTCGTACATTCCCATAAAACTTATGAGTTTATGTAGTCTCACTAGATTATATTCTATAATCTTGCAATAAGGTCTTAGATATCACATATATCTCATACCTCGCTTATTTCTGAAAACAAAATTTCCAGCTCCTTACTTTTCAAACGGATTTGAACTTCAAGTTTCATGGAGACAAGATGATTTTAGGTACTAATTGAAATCATTGTTCTTTCAATCAACAATGTGAGCTTTACTAAAAGTTTGCAATAGGACTTAATCATTTCTTGATTCTATAACAATACGGTACCAGCCCGTAAAGTTACTTGTCAGACTTAACAGTATTTCTATCTCAATTACAAGACTACACTAGTAGGAAAACCCTTATAGGCGAAGCTTAGTTCTGTGGCGCACCGTTTTGAGTGCGCCACAGAAACTTATTTTGTGGCGCACGAAGCTCGGTGCGCCACAGAAATAGCTTAATTTTGTGGCGCACTACTAAACCGTGCGCCACAAAAACTTGGTGGGCCCCACACCCCGTCACCCCCAACCATTGGTTTTACAACTTCTACGGCGCACAAACCTCGGTGCGCCATAGAAATTACTTCTCCGTGGCGCACGGAGACAAGTGCGCCACAAAAGTAATGTTTTCCGTGGCGCACTTTGTCTCGGTGCGCCACAGTAAATAACGTGTACTATATCAAGGCCGTACCCCTCCCTCGCCACAGAGTTCCTCTCCCTCTCTCCCCCCTCTCCCCGTGCCGCCGCCTTCCATGGCGAGCGCTGCCGTCGCCGTCGCCGCCGCCGCCGCCTTCCTCCGCGAGGGCCGGATGCCGCCACGCTCCACCCATCCCCGCCACCAGCAGCACAAGCCGCTGCGGCGTGGAGGAGGAGGGGCCGGCGCGGCGTCGTCAAGGTGGAGGAGCCGCCGCCGCGTCAAGGTGGAAGAGCCGCCGCGACCTCCACCCTCGCCGTCGTCGTCCGGTGAGCTCCTCCACAACCGTCCAAATCGTCGGTAAGCTCCCTCCCCTCCCCTCCCTCTTCCTTCCCCGCGCGAGCACAACGTGCTCGACGAAATGCTCGCTCGGTTGGCTCTGGATGCATTGCTGCTAGTGATGCTTAGCCGTTAATCTTGATGCTACCGGTTCATTTGTTGGCTCTGGATGCATTGCTGCTAGTGATGCATTGCTACTCGGTTGGTTCATTTGATGCTACCGGTTCATTTGTTGTGCTCAGGTGAGGTTAACTCGTTAATCTTGATGGCTTATTACTACCGGGTTCATTTGTTGTGCTCAGTGGAGGTTAACTCGTTAACAATTTTCTTGATGGGTTCATAGGAATTTGATGCTACCGTTCATTTAAATGCTTGTTGTGCTCAAGTGAGGTTAACTGGTTCATAGGAATTTAAATGCATGAAATGCTACTCGGTGGGCTTGTATACATACATATTTATAGTTGCTCTTGGTTGGCCTCGGGATTAGTTTTCTCGGACCCGAAGTAATTCTCTCGTTGGGATTAGTTTTCTGGACCCCAAGTTTTTTGGACCCCCGATGATTTACTTGATGGATTCTTGTGAGCTTATGGTATGCTTATAATGCTCGATTAGTGGGGATTTACTGGATCATGTGCATATAGTTCATATAGTTCCCTAAAAATAAAGAATGCTCCCTCGGCCGTAAGCTTGATGTCTTAGCTCAGCCAATGATGCAAAGGCCGAGGCAAAAACTTGGATAAGAACATATACTAAAATGTGTGATTTAAATGGAATGCTTATGATGGTTACTACCAAGTGATGAATAATCCCTTATGGTACCCCAGCTTTGTTTTGAACTCAACTCGAGTAATGATAAATTTCTATTTCTTGTGTTGGCTTTGATGAAAATAGAGATATCCACAGTAGGGGATCATGTAAATGAATGCCACTGTGGTATCCTTTGAAGAAAAAGGACTGCTTCGATGGTTTTAAAAGGCTAGGTGGTGCTAGGTGATTCAGCTTGGCTACCAAGACTTGTCTCATCCGGTTAGTCGGGATATGCTATATGTTGTTGCTTGTTTAGGCATATCTATCACTTACTCGGATTTACTCGGTTCTTGATTGGCCTCTCTTTACAGCATCACTTGGTCTATATACCAAGTGATGAATAATCCCTTTGGAGCATCTCGCTCCATGCATGCTATGTGTGTTTGAGCATCTTGACTTATGTCCCTATGATAATGGATCATCAAATGTTTCCCTTTGTCCCTGGTTGCCTCCTTAATTGATGCCTTATGATCCAAATGATCCAAGTCCCTTGCATGATCCCATTTGTCCCTAATGTTGCTTAATTAAGATGAATAAATTCCCTCTAATCACCATTTGGAGATCAAGACTAGTTCTTGATATCCATTAGTTACTCGTCAACACATGTGTTTGCATGTGTGTGTGAGCTGCTTGTAGTGTCACTTGACTATTCAAGTTTCAATGTTGGTTACTTTTCCTCTAGTGCAAGAAATGGTTGAGCAGATGTTTATCCACCGTTGGCCTTTATTCTTGGGTAGCTCAAAGTGTCATGCACTTACCGGATCATCAAATGTTTCCCTTAATTTGTCCCCTGGTTGCCTCCTTAATTGATGCCTTATGATCCAAATTACTATATTATTGGATTGAGTGATATGGCTACTGCTTGTTTGCTCTCCAAATGCTATATATGTGTATTTGACCATGCTTATGATGGATTTCTTTTAAGGACTCTAGCTAGATTAGAGGGGAAAAAGTTGCTGCTTTGTTGCCTATGATAATGGATCATCAAATGTTTCCCTTTGTCCCCGGTTGCCTCCTTAATTGATGCCTTATGATCCAAATGACCCAAGTCCCTTGCATGATCCCATTTGTCCCTAATGTTGCTTAAGATGAATAAATTCCCTCTAATCACCATTTGGAGATCAAGACTAGTTCTTGATTTCCATTAGCTAGACTCCAATATTAAAAATGTCTCCCAAATATGGAGACAAACATTTTAACATTACCCCAAGTGATTTACTTGTCGATGATTAGATGGTTGGTCGATCACTCGTACACTGGGGTGGAGCAAGTGAGGCTTGGTGTGATGGCACAAATATCAATATCTTGTGCATCCTACCTGGCCTCACTTACTCCATCTCTCGGATGTTAATATTTGTTTCGACCAACAAAGTATGAGGCATTCCATTTAGTTGATACCACTTGGCTCTTTCTTCCATTTTAGTGCCGATGATTAGAATGTTCGGTCAATCGTACACTCCGGGGTGTCGCTAGTGAGCCTCGGTGTGATGGCACAAATATCAATCTCTTGTGCATCCTACCCGGCCTCACTAACGCCATCCCGGGATGTTCATATTTGTTTCGACCAACAAAGTATGAGGCATTCCATTTAGTTCATACTAGCTACTTCTTAATTGCATTGGCCTTTCTTCCATTTTAGTGCCGATGATTAGAATGTTTGGTCACCTATACGCCGCAATATACTTTGTAGACGAGCCCCCTTTCCTGGCCGCCGTTCCGTGAACGAGTCCTTGATGAGACAACAACGCCGACATGCCTCTCCGGCGCAGCACCACTTTTCTTCTCTCGCCGTCCAAGACGTGAACGAGTCCTTAATGCCAAGACGGTGCCAGCCTCCCTAGCATCATGCCGACCCTCGTTGTCGCGCTTCAGGCCGTGTCGATCATGCGCCCTGCACTCTTCGCTTCTGCCCGGTGAACGAATAGACTAATCGTTGGAATAAGGAAGCCGATGACGGCCGATCGCAATTTAATCTTGCGACCGGCTGTCATCGGTTTCCTTATTCCAACGATCAGCCTATTGGTTCACCGGGCAAGAAGGCGAACAGGGCAGGGCGCGGGACACACGGCTTGAAGCGCGGCAACACGGCCCGGCATAATGCTGGGCAGGCCGGCACGGTCTTTGCATCAAGGACTCGTTCACTGGACAGCGAGGGACCGGCGTGGTTCTCGCGCCGGAGATGCAGATCGGCGTTGTTGTGTCGTCAAGCACCCGTTGACGGAACGCCGACCGGGGAAAGGGGGCCCTTCCGCAAAGTATTTGTGTTGACCAACAATGTATGAGGCACATATTCTATTTTGTCATTCCATTTGCTTTGAGATTTTCAAAATGCCGATGATTAAAATGTTTGGTCACCGTACACTCGGGGTGGCGTAAGTGAGCCTCGGTAAGATAGCACAAATATCAATCTCTTGTGCATCCTACCCGGCCTCGCTTACACCATCCCTAAATGTTAATATTTGTGTTGACCAACAATGTATGAGGCACTTATTCCATTTTGTCATTCCATTTGCTTTGAGATTTTCAAAATGCCGATGATTAAAATGCTTGGTCACCGTACACTCGTGGGCGGTGTTAGTGAGCCTCGTGTGATTGCACAAATATCAATCTCTTGTGCATCCTACCTGGCTCGCTAACTCCGTCCCGGAATGTTAATATTTGTTTCGACCAACAAAGTATGAGGCCCTTGTCATTCCATTTGCTTTGGTATTTTCAAAATGCCGATGATTAAAATGTTGGTCACCGTACACTTGGGGGTGGCGTAAGTGAGCCTCGGTAAGATAGCACAAATATCAATCTCTTGTGCATCGGACTTGGTCTCACCGACGCCATCCCTAAATGTTAATATTTGTGTTGACCAACAATGTATGAGGCACTTATTCCATTTTGTCATTCCATTTGCTTTGACATTTTCAAAATGCCGATGATTAAAATGTTTGGTCACCGTACACTCGGGGCGGCGTAAGTGAGCTCGGTAAGATAGCACAAATATCAATCTCTTGTGCATCGGACTTGGTCTCACTTACACCGTCCCCGAATGTTAATATTTGTGTTGACCAACAATGTATGAGGCATTTATTCCATTTCTCTTGTGCATCGGATACTTGTTGGTCTCACTTTCTTCCATTTTCATCATAGTAGGAACTGGATGGAAGGACCCCGATGCAAGCGAGCCTCGGTGGGTAGAGATGACGGAGCAAAGGAGGAACCGGATGAAGACTACTTTGTATCTCGAAATTGTGAATTTTGTATGAATTAAGAGTTGTATGCAAAACATTTGACACTTGCCACTATATATGTATCTCGATCGGGCTCTAAGTAATGTGATGATGATGTCTATGTTATATCTCGTGCAATGTACATGATATTTATATTATATCCGAATGTTGCCGTATATAACCTCGTGTATTTGTATTGTGTATCCGTATTGCCGTGTATAAACCGCATATGTGTAGCAGTGCAGCACAAAATCGTGTATAATACAAGCAAATTCCGTGGCGCACTAAGAAGCAATTCCGTGGCGCACGCTTTTCGTGGCGCACCTAAGAACAAGTGCGCCACGAGAACCCTATTTCGTGGCGCACGACCAGGTGCGCCACAGAAAGCTTATTTTTGTGGCGACGTTTCTGTGGCGCACCACCCGTGCGCCACAGAATCAAATTTTCGTGCGCCACTGACAAGGCTTTTCCTACTAGTGAGCGCATGGTAGAAAACAGATGCCAATTCTACAAATTTAATTCAAAATACTATTGAGACTATGTTCATGATAATTAGTTCAAGTTTTAATCTAATTACTAATGAACTCCCACTTAATACAACATCCCTCATAGTTGTTAAGTGGCACACGATCCACATCCACTACACCAAAACCGATCATCACGTGAGATGATGTAGCTTCAATGGTGAACATCAACATGTTGATCATATCATCCATATGACTCGTGTTCAACCTTTCGGTTTCCGTTGTCCCGAGGCCATGTCTGTACATGCTAGGGTCGTCAAGCAAACCCAAGTATTTCCACGTGTGCAACATGGCTTACATCCGTTGTATGTGAACGTAGAATCTATCACATCCGATCATCACGAGATGCTTCAAAACGACGAGCTGTAGCAACGGTGCATACGAGAGGAGAACACTTTATTATCTTGATATTAATGTGAGGGATCATCTTATAATGCTACTGTCGCGATCTAAGCAAAATAAGATGCAGAAAGGATTAACATCACATGCAATTCATATGTGATATGATATGGCCCTTTAGTCTTCGCGCCTTTGATCATCATCTCCAAAGCACGGACATGATCTCCATCATCAACGGGCATGATGACGTGGGCATTACCCTTCGGGTAACCGACATTGCCCTATCCTGTATTAACTACTTGGAGGCCCATGAAGGCGCTTGGAGGCAAGACAGGCCACCTGGATGGCGCGCCAGGAGATTCCTTGACGGGCAAGATGAAGAAGCAGCCGAACAAGGAAGGATTAGATTTAAAACTACTGTAAACCTAGTCGTACTCGGTTAGACCTCTTGAGACCTGGCCACCTATATAAAGGCCAGGAGAGGGGCTGCCGAGGGACACAATCAATCTTAGCAATCTTAGCCACCAAAAGCTTAGAGCTAGGTCACCATAGAACTTAGCCATCTCGACGAGATCTCAGCCGAACTATTCGGCACCCCATTGTAATCCATTATCATCATAATCAAGAACAGACAGGCAGGACGTAAGGGTTTTACCTCATCGAGGGCCCTGAACCTGGGTAAATCGCTCTCTCCGCTTGTCTGTGAACCGATGTCTCGTGTCAGCTTGCAGGATTCCATCAACCCTAAGCCCCTATCGGAGGGCATTGCCGAGGAGCACCCTCGAAAATTGGCGCCGTCTGTGGGAACCCTGTCGGCACAAGGCAGGTCATCGGCAATACCAATCACATCTGCGGCGTTCGTACTCGAGTCACCAACGCCACCAGATCCAAAAGACCCGATCCGCTGTGGATCCTTTGAGTTCGTACCACATCTCGAGCCGCCGCACTCGATCTCTGCAGAATCGCACGACGGCATGACCACAACTTTTGGAGGCGTTCACTTCATCATTGACTCCAGAGGCTTTCTTCGCCTCCCTAGGGCAAGTACATCTGGCTCGAGGACCTCTGTCTCGGCAGGTGACGCTCCGGCAGCAACCTTGGAAATCCCGCCCAGAAACGCGCACGGAGGCAGACGAGGAAGTTTCGATCTCGCAACGGGACGAAGGAAAAGACGAAGGGATTCACACCGTGGAGAGGAAGAACGTACAGCGACTCACCCTCGCCAGTCCGAACGAGGGCAGCAGGACATGCAACCGATCCATGGCCGCACCCGTTCGCCGTATTTATCGGCTACAGAGCAACTCGATGCACCATGCTACCTCCACTCTTACATTGATCCGAAGGATGGTCGAGAGAAATCCAGTCACCTGCTAAGGAACTGCCGACACTTCCTGGAGATCCGACAGTTCTGTGATGATCTTAGAGCCGAAGTCATATCAAGAGTTCACATAATGGAGAAGAGGACAAGGTCTTACAGCTATCCGCCAGAACCGTATGTACCAGAGCCGTACGAACCAATGGAAAGAGACAAGTTTGTACCAGCCGAAGCGTTCCCAGAGCCATGCGGGCAGGTCAACATGATCAATAAAACCAGCTTTTCAAAAAGGGAAATTAAGAAATTCTCGCAAGAAGTGAAGTATGCGGAAGTTGCTATGGTTTACACACCCGAATTCATCGACTGGTCGGAGCAAAGCATCTCCTTCGACAGGACAGACCACCCGAAAGCCGTCCCTAGATCAGGTCATGCAGCCCTTGTCCTTGAGGCGCAGATTGGAGGGTACAATATGAGCAAGGTATTCATGGATGGAGGAAGTGGCTTGAACCTACTATTCGCCAACACAATGAGAGCAATGGGTTTAACAGTCGATATGCTAAGAGAATCCGATACAGGGTTCCATGGCATTATACCGACTCGACCCGCTTATTCTCTTGGTAAAACATCATTGGATGTAGTCTTTGGTACGTCCAACAATTTCAGGAAAGAGAAGATCGAGTTTGAAGTAGTCGACTGGGAGTCTCAATATCACGCCATCCTCGGCAGGCCCGCGTTTGCCAAATTCATGGTCGTACCTCATTATGCGTACCTAAAACTGAAGATGCCAGGCAACAACGGGACCCCAATAACCATTCATGGGAGCTTTGCTCGATCAGACACTCGCGATAGGGAGTTCCAGAAGATCGCCTCGAAGTTCGGTGCCAAGGAAGAACTCAATGCAATCGACGCTACCACAGATCACACGCAACCACCAGCCGACAATCGAAACGTAAGATCCGATGAGTTTGACGCTACAAAGGAAGCCAAGAGGCTGCAGGTGCATCCCACTGACCCAACAAAAACGGTCAATACGTCGGCTGACCTTACGGTCCCATAGGAAGGCGCGCTCATCGAGTTCCTCCGTGAGCGCTGGGAGATATTTGCATGGGAACCATCCGACATGCCAGGTATCCCCAGGGAACTCGCTGAGCACGCCTTTAATGTTGACCGGACAGCCAAACCAGTGCAGCAGTCAATGCGCCGATTTTACGAACCAAAGAGGAGAGCAATCGGGGAGGAAATCAATCGACTCCGTAAAGCAGGATTCATTCGAGAGCTCAAGGAAGCTGAGTGGGTGGCCAACCTGTCATGGTGCCCAAAAAGGATACCACCGCCCTGCGTATGTGCATCGATTACACCGGCCTCAACAAACACTGTCCGAAAGACCACTTCCCGCTGCCTCGTATTGATCAGATAGTCGACTCCACAGCCGGATGCGATCGCCTCTCCTTCCTTGATGCGTACTCCGGATATAATCAGATCAAGCTGAAGAAAGAAGACCAGGAGCTAACCGCGTTCATCACCCCACACGGCGTTTCTGTTACAACGTCATGACCTTCGGGTTGAAAAACGCAGGAGCAACTTATCAACGTTGCATGCAGGCTTGCCTTGGAGAGCAGATCGGGAGGAACATCGAAGTCTACATCGACGATATCGTGGTGAAGACGAAGCACGCTGCCGCTCTCGTCGATGATTTGCGGGAAACTTTCGACAACTTAGACAAGGACAAAATCAAGTTGAATCCCAAAAAATGTTTCTTTGGAGTGCCAGGGGGACAAGTACTCGGGTACTTCATCTCAGCCAGGGGGATTGAAGCCAACCCTTTGAAGATCAAAGCTATTCTTGATATGGAGCCGCCAAAGAATCTGCACCAAGTGCAACAATTGGCAGGACGATTAGCAGCGCTCAGCAGGTTCATCGCCAAGCTAGGGGAAAAAGCTTTTCCCTTCTACAATTTGATGAAAAAATCAGAAAAGTTCGAGTGGACAAAGGAGGCGCAGGAATCCTTCGACAATCTGAAGAAAATCTTGTCGACATCTCCAGTCCTTGTAACCCCCCGTGAGAAGGAAACACTGCTCATGTATATAGCTGCAATAGCCCAAGTCTTTAGCAGCGTCTTGGTCATCGAACGAGAAGAAGCAGGGAGAGTTCATGGCGTGCAGAGGCATGTTTACTATCTCAGTGAAGTGCTCACACCCGCAAGACAGAGGTACCCCCATCATCAGAAGCTGGCATACGCAGTGTGGAGGTCACCTCGCAAGTTACGGCACTACTTCACAGAGCACCCGATTATCGTCGTGAGCGAAGTGCCACTGAAAAGCATAATGACTAATCCAGAGGCCACAGGTCGAGTGTCCCAATGGGCTATCGAGATAGCACCACACGACATAACTTACGTCAATCGAACAGCGATAAAATCCCAAATCCTCCCGTATTTCGTGGCAGATTGGATCCAATCACGGACACTCAAGCAGACTCCGACATGTCGGGGTCATGGGTAATGTACTTCGACGGGTCGAAACGGAGCACAGGTGCAGGAGCAGGAGTGGTGTTGATATCACCGCAGGGAGATAAGATGAAGTATATACTACGTATGAATTTCTCCCTGCCGACGAACAATGAAGCAGAATACGAAGCGCTGCTGCACGGAATGAAGATGGCAAAGGCGTGCGGGGCAACTCGCCTAGAAATATACGGAGACTCAAACTTGGTGGTGCAGCAGTCAATGAACCTGTGCGACGCGGTCAGCGACAACATGATCGCCTATCGGCAGCTGTATCAAAATATGGAAGCTAAATTTGAAGGATGTGAGCTCAAACATATCGGCAGAGCCAGCAACGAGGAAGCCGACACTTTGGAAAACATCGGTTCCATGTGCTCCCCCATTCCAGACGGAGTGTATTACGAAGTGATCACTCAGCGATCAATAAAAGAGAAGGCGTCGGCACCTCCAAAACCGTCGGCTGACGAATCGGAGACGAGCTCGCAGCGAGCAGCTGAAGAATCTCCAACTCCTCCTGCTGAACAAGTCCTCCTCCTCGAGCCACTATGGACCAAGCCGTTCCTAGCGTATCTAACGAAGCAGGAGTTACCAGAAGATCCAGTAGAAGCAAGACGAATCGTTAGACGATCGAAAGCCTTCACCATAGTAAACGGTGAACTTTACAAGCGCAGCATTTCTGGTATTTTCCAAAGATGCATTGCCATTGACGATGGAAGAGCACTGTTGCGCGAGATACATGAAGGAACTTGCGGACATCACGCGGGAAGCAGGGCCCTTGTGGCGAAGGCCTTCAGGGCGGGATTTTACTGGCCAACAGCGGCATCGGATGCTTGAGACCTGGTCATGAAGTGCGACCCCTGCCAACGGTTCTCACCAAAATCGCACGCCCCTGCGACAGATCTGATGACAATACCGCTGGCATGGCCCTTTGCTCAATGGGGACTCGACCAAGTTGGACCACTGCCAAGGTCGTCACCTGGAGGACACACGTACCTACTGGTCGTAGTCGACAAATTCACCAAGTGGATCGAGGCAGTACCTGTACGAAACCAAAAAGCTAAAACAGCAGTTCAATTCTTTAAAGGAATAACCTGTCGATTTGGTATGCCTCACAGTATCGTCACAGACAATGGAACCAACTTTGACTCCAAAGAGTTTCGAAAATTTTGCGATGACGGAGGAATCAAACTAAAGTTTGCATCAGTGGCCCACCCACAGACCAATGGCCAGGTGGAAAGGATCAACGGTCTCATAGGGGATGGCCTCAAGAAACGCCTTACAGGTGCAGCTGGAGCCTGGGTCGAAGAGTTACCATCCGTACTTTGGAGTTTGCGTACTACACCTAACAGGTCGACTCAGTACACCCCGTTCTTCTTGGTGCATGGAGCCGAGGCAGTCCTGCCAGCCGACGTTCGGTTTGAAGCACCTCGGGTGACAGCATACACGGAATCCTCTTCCAATATCGCACTATAGGACGCTGTGGACCTCATCGACGAGGCACGAGACATTGCCTTGGCAAGAACGACGGTATACCAGCGGGCGTTGAGAAATTATCACAGCCGACGAATACGCAGTCGAAGCTTTAATGTCGGGGATATGGTACTTCGGTTGAAGCAAGAGAGACCCTTGAAACTTGAATCTCCATGGGAAGGACCATACATCGTCACTGAAGTGATACCAGGAGGAGCCTATCGGCTTAAAAACCCAGCTTCAGGAAAAGACGTTGAGAATCCATGGAACATCGCACATTTGCGACGGTTCTATACATAGGATACGATTGTTTTTAATTACTCGACAGCCCTTAAGGTTGCTTTTGCACTATGAATAAAAGTTCTAATCAGGTTTTCTACCTTTTTTCTTGCTCCAGGCCTTATCACCCGAACATACCGTATGGGGCCCTACCATTGGCTCTTACTCCCATCGGGAGCGCTGGCCTAAAAAATACGCTTACACAGTGTCATTAATTAAATACTCTCAACGGGAGCTAAGATTAATGATGCACAAAAACAACCAATCGAAGCCTCGAGCAAATACACGAGTGCTGCAGTCGATGGTTACATTATCACAAAATAAGGCTCAAACCGGTGCACCGCGTGACGAAGCCAGGCGTCTAATTCCCTCGACTAAGTCGATGGGTCTCGCTCTTACAAAATTTACATATCAGCTTCGCGATAACATTGCACAATTCAACGAAGTCGTCGAGAGAGCAGGTTGAACTGATCACTCAGCCGCCCTCGACAATAAAATACCAATCAAACTAACATAGCGTGCAACGTACGCAGTAAATTTGTACAAAACAATCTTATGCAGGTACAAGGTTATTACATTCATGATCGGGCTCCCTGGTTCCAGTGGGCCTTCAGATCCTTTTAAAGGCATGACTCCATCCGAGAAACAATGGTATAAGCAGGACCTCTAGCAACATCATAATATTGGCCTAAACTCCTCTCAGTGTTTGCTACGGCTCTCAAGTCTAAAGACGGATGGCACGCCAATACCGAAGCAAAGGCAAGCTCAGCCACCAGCCGAGAGTTCTTTCCGCACCAACTGGCGAATCCTTTCGGGAGACTTGAATCGGGTGAACAGGGCAGATAAAGTTTCGGGTGCTTGGTCCAGAGGAAACAAAGTTTTCCAAACCATCGTGAGATGAGCGTGGAACTTATCAAAGTAGTAATGCGCCTTCTCCACCCGATGCTCAAACTTCGCCATGATAACAACCTTCGAACGATGCAGCCATAAATCATGCTTTGGGTGAGCAACGTCAGTCATCGCCTCGACCTTTTCATGGATCTTCTTGTCCTCTTCAGATTTATCTGAAGATACGACTGAAAAGGAACGGATATCAGTTAGAAATATCCAAGCTACGTCAGGAATCAGAAGATGGGTTAATAACTTACAGCCCAGACTTTCGGTAGCAACATGAAGACCATCGAGAGCGTATTGCTCGATAGTAGTCGCTATTTCCCCCTTTTTCTTCACCAAGGCTGCCATCGCGCGAAGAGAAGTGATGTCTTTATTTAAACAAGACACTTGGTCACGTAAGCGGCGAACAAGGTCTGACTCGTCATTACTCGAAAGATTTGGAAAAAGCTCGGCACGGGAAGAAGATGAAGGGATCTGCAGTACATTCCTCAGTTCAGAACAACATTAACATAAAACTCCCATCGGGAGCACTGTCAAGGGCAGTCGAAGGAATAAAAAGGTATTGGATGGTGAACTTGAGTCTATGCACAGAATGCAAAGCATCCGTACCTAGACTCGGGGGCTACTCCCATCGGGAGCGCTGATGCGCACCCGACAGAAGAAGACTTGAAGAAAAAGCCTTGAATGGAAAAAATTGCTCGACTCGAGTCTGCACTCGGTTGCAAGCACCCGTGCACAGACTCGGGGGCTACTCCCATCGGGAGCGCTGGACGCGCACCCGACAGAACTTTTTTGCACTCCAGGATCATGCCCGGGGACTTGATTCTGTGTAGGGTAACGTTGTTTTGCCATCGGCAGTTAACCAACAAAAGTTGGACACGTTACTCATTATCCCTTGCTTGAAGAAAATATATCGGATGACCTACGAAGACTTGCGGAAAAACTTCGGCAGAGCAAAATGTTCGAGTGGTACAACTTGAGTCTACGCACGGATTGCAAACATCCGTACCTAGACTTGGGGGCTACTCCCATCGGGAGCGCTGACGCGCACCCGACAGAAGAAGATGATGCTGATTCAAGATGAACAAGGACGATCAAGGAGAAAAACATCAGAAGGAAGCATGCTTCAGTCCCTACCCGAACTATGTTCGGCTAGACACTCGAGGGCTACTGACGTGGGCATTACCCTTCGGGTAACCGACATTGCCCTATCCTGTATTAACTACTTGGAGGCCCATGAAGGCGCTTGGAGGCAAGACAGGCCACCTGGATGGCGCGCCAGGAGATTCCTTGACGGGCAAGATGAAGAAGCAGCCGAACAAGGAAGGATTAGATTTAAAACTACTGTAAACCTAGTCGTACTCGGTTAGACCTCTTGAGACCTGGCCACCTATATAAAGGCCAGGAGAGGGGCTGCCGAGGGACGCAATCAATCTTAGCCACCAAAAGCTTAGAGCTAGGTCACCATAGAACTTAGCCATCTCGACGAGATCTCAGCCGAACTATTCGGCACCCCATTGTAATCCATTATCATCGTAACAGGCAGGACGTAAGGGTTTTACCTCATCGAGGGCCCTGAACCTGGGTAAATCGCTCTCCCCGCTTGTCTGTGAACCGATGTCTCGTGTCAGCTTGCAGGATTCCATCAACCCTAAGCCCCTATCGGAGGGCATTGCCGAGGAGCACCCTCGACACATGATCTCCATCATCGTCGGCGTAGCGTCAAGGTCCATGGCGCCGTCTTCATGGTTGTTCAATGTGTGTAGCAACTATTACAACTACTTTGAAATAATACTACAACATGAAATATAAAGACAACCATAAGGCTCCTGCTGGTTGCCACAATACAATAATGATCATCTCATACATATTCATCATCACATCATGGCCATATCACATCACCAAACCCTGCAAAAACAAGTTAGACGTCTCTAATTTGGTTTGCATATTTTACGTGGTTTAGGGTTTTCGAGTAAGATCCAATCTACCTGCGAACATGAACCACAACGGTGATACTAATGTTGTCAGTTGAAAGAGTAAATTGAATCTTAACTATGGTGAGAGAGAGAGACACCCGCAAAGCCACTTATGCAATAAAAGTTGCATGTCGAGCGTGGAGCAAGTCTCATGAACGCGGTCATGTAAAGTTAGCTCGGGCCGCTTCATCCCACCATCCCGCAAGATGCAAAATACACATAACTAAAGACAACAAAAGCATCAACGCCCACAAAATCATTATGTTCTACTCGCGCAACCAATCTATGCATAGACACGGCTCTGATACCACTGTTGGGATTCGTAGCATAGAAAACAAAAAAATTTCCTACCGCAAGAACGAACAACAAGCCAAGATCTAATCTAGTATATGGTAGCAACAAGGTGAAGATCAACATACCCTCGAAGATCGCTAAGCGTTAACGAGATAAATCTCGTGGTGGATGTAGACGATCACTTGCCGCTTTCAAAAGCGCGTAGAAGATCTTGACGGAGCCACAATCGGGCATCACCTCCGCACTCGGTCACACATACGGTGTTGATGACGACATCCTTCTCCCCGTTCCAGCGGGCAGCGGATGTAGTAGATCCTCCTCGGAATCCTGACAGCACGATGGCGTGGTGGCGGTGGTGGTGGAGATCTCTGGCAGGGCTTCGCCTAAGCGTTGCAGGAGAGGTATGAGGAGGAGGGACGGCTAGGGTTTGGGGAGAGGGGAGGCTGGGGCGCCGGCCTCTGGTGGCTTGGGTGGTGTGGCCAAGGGTGTAGCCGGCCCCCTCCCTCTCCTCATCTATATATAGGTGAAACACATCTAGGGTTGCCTATAGAACGAGTAAGAGTCCAACTCAAAAACCTTCCTTATGGGCGAATCCTACTCAGGGTGGGACTCCTCCCTTTCCCTTTGATGGTGGCCGGCCCCCTTAGGTGGAGTCCACCTGGGACTCCTCCTCTCTTTGGCTGGCCGGCCAAGGTTGGTGGAGTCCCTCCACCTTCCATGGCGATTTCTTTTGGACTTTTCTAGAACCTTCTAGAACTTTCCATAAATACACCGGATCATTTTCAAACTTAGAAAATGACTTCCTATATATGAATCTTATTCTCCGGACCATTCTGGACCTCCTCGTGATGTTCTGGATCCCATCCAAGACTCCAAACAATATTCGAACTCCATTCCATATTCCATATCTACTTAAAACGACATCAAACCTTAAGTGTGTCACCCTACGATTCGAGAACTATGCGGACATGATTGAGACTCCTCTCCGATCAATAACTAATAGCGGGACCTAGAGATCCATAATAGCTCCCACATATTCAACGATGACTTCGTGATCGAAAGAACCACTCACATACGATACTTATTCCCTTTGTCACGCGATATTTTACTTATCCGAAGTTTGATCGTCGGTATCTCCATACCTAGTTCAACCTCGTTACCGATAAGTACTCTTTACTCGTACCGTGATATGATATCCCTTGTGAACCAGTCACATGCTTGCAAGCTAATTAGATATCATTCCACCGAGAGGGCCCAAAGTATATCTATCCGTCATCGGGATGGACAAATCCCACTCTTGATCCATATGCCTCAACTCATACTTTCCGAATACTTAATCCCATCTTTATAACCACTCATTTACGCAGTGGCGTTTGATGTAATCAAAGTACTCTTCCGGCATAAGTGATTTACATGATCTCATGGTCGAAGGACTAGGTAACTATGTATCGAAAGCTTATAGCAAGTTTGAACTTAATGACTTGATCTTATGCTACACTTATATGGGTGTATGTCCATTATATCATTCACCCAATGACATAACCTTGTTATTAACAACATCCAATGTTCATGATCACGAAACCATGATCATCTATTAATCAACAAGCTAGTTTTACAAGAGACTTACTAGGGACTCTGGTTGTTTACACAACACACATGTATCAATGTTTCGGTTAATACAATTATAGCATGGGATGTAAACATTTATAATGAGAACTAAGATATAACAATAACTAATTTATTATTGCCTCTTGGGCATATCTCCAACAATATTTGGCCACACACGCATATATACAACACAAGTAACTCATGACATAACTTCAACAAAAATAAACACGACAAAAAGAAAATGGATATATGATTCAAAATTTAAATTGCAGTGTAGTATGTGTATCCTCTCCCCCGTCCCCTCCCGTGATACATAACGGCTGGAATGGGTTTATCAATTAAATGAATAGATAGAATGCGCAGAGGCTATACATTTTAGATTTTACAAAAATGCTCTAGCCGCATGCTGATATCGATAAAAGACTTCACGATATGGCTGGATATGTTATTTAATACTAGGACCGAATAAAGAGTGATTTTCATAGTCAGACCTTGTGGCAATTGGGATCATGGCCGATAGAACTTGGCAAGATAGCCAATCTATACATGATTGAAACTCGGTTAAACACAAGAGAATCATTGCAACATCAAAGAATTTCTTCCGATATGATAAATGTGAGTATGTCTCAACACCCGTGCTATTAGTGGATAGTCGTCAATCAACACATGTTTTTTTTGTGGCACTCAATAAATCGTCACGATGTAGGCAACAGATGGCGGCCATGTGAATAAGTGAGTTCCGCGTGGCGCGCGTCCATACGGCTCTAAATTTGGCCACACGCCAACAAATAACATGAATTCCTCATGAGATCATTCAACATGCCAATTTGATGTACATATAGCCAGCATTTACGTGATTCAAAATTCAAATCGTGGCGCGTACCACATGCGGGCGTACACATAACGGTTGGATTGGGACTATCGCATTAAATGAAAAGATAGAAAGCACAACGGCTATAATATCTCAATTTAAGAAAAGATACGCTATAGGAGCGTGTTGATTATGTTGTCACGGAGTTTCCGACGCCGTCGACGTTAGGAATTTCCGTCTCTCGAATGACGGTGATGGCGTGTAATTTGTTACTACATAGATATATATATTCCTTTTATTTTGAAAGAAAAAACAAAGATGTTGGAACGTATAAAATTTGGTCATATTTTCCTTGAATTCAAATATCTCGTCCCTTTACAAGTTGTCTTCGCCATGGTTAGATGTAGAGACACACTCAAAGCACAAATCGTAGGTTAGCTAGTAGAACAATGGTAGTCAATAGGAGAATGATGAGGTGATTTGGGTACCAAGCAACGAGTCAAAAATAAATCTCATTGCAAGTGACATATATTATATAAAGCTCAAACCAGAAATCGTCACGGCCACAAAGCACAATCCCAATATAGAGCTGCTCATCATGACATGGACAATGATGGGGTATTCTGAAAACAAGGAGAATTGAGTGATACAAAAGCACACAAAGGCGTAAAAGGGCGACTCCTGAATAATGACGCACTAACCACGGAGCAGTGATCACCTTAGCCGGCCGTGGGAAGAAGGACACGTATTAGCGAAAGTCGACGACCAAACCACGGTGGACAGCGCGAGCAAACAAACAGACGTCCGTCCGTCACCGCCGTCAGCTGCCCGTCTCGGGCTGTTGCCTAGTTAAACGGCTCCCTCGCCTCGCCCCGCTCCGCTTATAATACTCGCTCGTCCTCCTCTGTCTCAGGCCATCGTCTGCTCTTCTTCCTCACCGGAAAGTTAACTTCCGCCACCGCACTCTCAAGCTCGTTTGCCACAACACACACCCGGCCCGCTCCATCTTCACTTGGCGAGTGAGATGGCGAAGGTGGCTGCCATGGCGATGGAGAAGGCGGACGGCAAGGAGCGGGAGAAGATCGAGGCCGTGCGCAAGGCCATGCGCAAGCAGGCGCCGCTCACCGCCAAGCAGGTATGTCCGCCGTGCCTTCCTCTCTTCCTTTCTCTCCGTAGCGAGCCATATCTTCGATCGTATCCTTGACGCTCCTGGTTTGCTCTTCTCTCCTCTCTCAGGCGGTATACTGCAACGACGCGTGCGTGGAGCGGTTCCTCCGGTCGCGCGGGGACAGCGTGAAGAAGGCGGCGAAGCAGCTGCGGGCCGCGCTGTCCTGGCGGGAGACCATCGGAGCAGGTTCGTCCAGCTTCCATTCCGCTCCCTCTCCTACGTACGCTATCTGATTATCCGTCCAGTTTTTTTGAAATCCGTGGCGTGGGGCGTGAACAGAAGAAGAAAGGAAAGGGGCAGTTCATTTAATGGCGCCCGCCCTGTTTTTGTTCTGTTCTCCCACCTGCGAACCAGTGCATTTTAGTCGAGTCACTGTGGCGTCCGAATTTATTGCGCCGGGTTATTTGCTTGCTTGCTTCCCTCTCATCTCATCTCGTTTGGTAATCAAGTACAGTTCGGAACAGTTGCGCCCTTGTTGTTACTATGTTCGGAGACGCAGGCTAGCGGTTTTGATTAACTGTGTTTGCGCAGATCACATCATCGCCGACGAGTTCTCCGGCGAGCTGGCGGACGGCATGGCGTACGTGGCCGGGCACGACGACGAGAACCGGCCGGTCGTGGTACGCTTACATGGACCTGTAGCAATCATACTCCAGTTGGGCGTAAAATGTGCACGCGAGCTTGTCTCTAACTGCAAAAAATTTCGTCGTTGGCAGGTGTTTCGGATCAAGCAGGACGACTACCCCAAGTACCAGCCTCAGAAATCGTAAGTACAAGATCAATCACGCTCAAATCCTTCATAGCAACAGTCAGAGTCGGACCTAACTAACACATCACTGATTGATTGTTGGCTCCAGGTTCGTGCGGTTCCTGGTGTTCACGCTGGAGGTGGCGGTGGCGTCCATGAGCCGCTTCGTGGACCAGTTCGTCCTCCTCTTCGACGCAAGTAAGCACACACACTCCACCCCGTTCATTACCTTGAGACCAAAGAGGAAAGTGGAAGCAGAGGCAGATAACGTGCAGCAATGGTCGCGTTTGACATTGCCCTGCCAACTGCAAACGCGGCAGAGCGCACTGACTCTGCACTGGCAGCAGTCATCAGTGCCCTCTCATCCATCCACCGAGGTCAGAGCGGCGCACATGCGGCCGGAGCGGCGAAGCCTTCGCTCTCACCGCGCGCATTCGCGTCGCACGATCGAGCTGCACAATCGTTCTGCAACCTGCCCTCCCTGTCTCCCCCATACACTTATCTTCTCTGTCTCCGGCGCGGTCCCCGACCACCGTATGTGTGCGTACCGGCCGGTTGCTTTACGCACCACGGCTGCACGGTTTTCGCTACAGTTTCAGCTTGCGTGGGCTTCCCGCCGGTGCGGTTTGAACTCGTAGCGAAAATGATTGGCCCGCAATCGCTTTTGCCGAGCTGCGTGGAGTGCAAAGCGATGAGCCGTAGAATCTGCAGGAAAGCGGGAGTGTGTACTGTGTCTGCGTGTGGGAACGTAGCCCAAAACTGGGCCGTTGACGGGACGCGTCGTCGAATCTTACTTACTCTGTGGTGAATGATGTTTGCGCAGGCTTTTTCCGGTCGGCGTCGGCCTTCCTCAACCTGCTCATGGGCACGCTCAAGATCGTCGCCGACTACTACCCCGCCCGCCTCCACCGCGCCTTCGTCATCGACCCGCCGTCACTCTTCTCCGTCATGTGGAAGGTAACCACCAACTCCGGCCATCACATCGGCCATGATATCATCACATCCATGCTGCATTGCTGACCAAGAAAGTAAACGTGTTCTTGTTCGCAGGGCGTGCGGCCGTTCGTCGAGCTGGCGCCGGCGACGGCGGTGGTGTGCTCGCTGGACTTCGAGGACTCGCTGGAGGACGCCTCCTTCACCGCCTACCCGCGCACGGCGTCCCTCCGCTTCGAGCCGTCGGGCGCGGCCATCCTCACCACCATGCCGAAGCCGGGCGGCGGCGGCGTGGTCGGCTCAGCCTCCTCGCGCTTCGCATTCAGCGTCTCCGACAACGCGCTCAAGCCGTGGTACCTCTCCACCACGCCAGCGGCGCCCATGCCCAACCCGCGCTCCGTCATCCCCTCCTCCAGCCCGTCCCTCGTCGGCGCGTCCCCGCTCTCCGCGCGCTCCTTCTCCTTCGCCTCGCCCGCCGCGCGCTCCACCACCGCCGTCCAGCACCACCGCGTGCTGCCAACACCCTCCGCCGCCAAGGGACACAACAAGAATACCCCCATTCCCGCTCCTCTCTCCACACCGCCGCCGCAGCAGCAGTTCCCGAGGACGCCGCGGCCGTCCTTCCTGCAGTCGCCCTTCACGTTCCGCAAGGACGGGCAGGGCGTGCGCCGCGTCGAGCGCGAGCGCGACTCCTTCCTGCCATTCCTCCGCTTCTACCGCAGGCCCTACGACGAGATCTCCTACCGCGCAAGGATGCGGCCCCCGCTCGGCGGCCTCATCGCCATCGTCGACGACAAGTTCAGGCACAAGCCACTGAACCAGCAGCCCCTGCGCAGGCACGCCGGAGCGGTCCATCACCAGTACCAGCACCAGCAGCAGCACCACCATCACAACCACCACCAGAGGATCTGATCAGACTCGTGCATTCTGCCGTGCCGGCCGATCGAGCGTCTTCGATCTCCATACAGCTTACAACATATTCCAATGCTATATCTTGCTAAGTTCATCTTTTTTGGCAACATCTACCCACCCCCAGTAGTATTTAGTATGCTTATTATGATACCTTTCTTCATCATTGAGCCAATGTAAAATAACATCCCTGAAATTGTGAGTAAAATCGGCCCCCTTTCTGCTCAGATTGCTTGCTCGCTTCTCTGACTTACCAAGCATGTTATTGGGTCAAAACTTGTATGTTGCTCATCTCAGATTACCAAGCATGGTCGTCGCGGGTCAAAACTTTTCTTACGGAGTTTGTTACTCTTACGTTTGTGAAACACGTCACGAAAGTCATTGACTCTTTCACATTCAAAATCTCAACGCCACGAGCCAACACATTCGGAGGAAGAAATGCATTATGACGACGCATCATTTGCTTACTCAGCCTGTGATGCCACCACGGACCGTTGAAAAAAATTCAAACATCCAAAGAGAAAAGCAGCTCACATTACGTGGAGAGTCACGACGGTTTCTTCCTTTTCTTTCCTTTCCGATCTTTTACAGTAACCCTGTCGGCCACCTCACTGATTAAGCACATGTAGCCCAGCGACATGTATTGCATGGAGACTAGCTACATGTATACGTACGCTTACGAGTTCCAATACCTTTTGATTTGTTTTTTTCCTACGTAAGTTGGTTTTACTTTGAGGCGATGATCAGAGCAGGGTTGACGCTTTAAACCTTTTTTCTCCGCAAGACGGCAAGAGCTTACAAAAAGGAGCACCAAAGCAAAGCAGGCCGTGGAATTGAACGACGGTCGACGGAGCACATCATTTCTTACTGAATTCAAGTTTAAACTTTTGAATAAATCGGTAGTAAGCATTGCGATACAGCACAGGCGTGAACAGCTTCTTTTCCTCGAGCTCTGGTAAAGCCAAGAAGGGTGGGCATGCATAACAATCTTCTTTTGCGGCCAGCTAAACAATTGATCGATCGTCTGCGACGGTGAGCGACCAAGCTTGCTTTTCATTGATCCAGAGGCAGGATCTGGTTCAAGTGTGGACCTAGATCGCAAGCTATATATGAGTAGCTGCTTTGGTTCTGTCCCAGGAGGATCGATCACTGCTCCATTTGTGTTTTACTAACAAGACTTATACCTCCTTTTCACGTGATTACATGAAAAATACGAAATAATCTCCCTTTTTATAGACAGCGTGCTGACATTGTCCACGCCTGCCCTGAAATGTTGCTGGACTCGAAAGTAGCTCGGTGCAGCATACTTGTATTGTCTATTTGTCTCGCTATGTAATGCAAGGTATGTATCCGCATGGACAATTGTGTATAACCCATCTTTCCACACAAGGAGCTCGCTCATCCAGTGGACTCCTGCCGTTGAATATGCTCCATGGTTGTAGACACCTTGATGACTTCCAAAGGGCCTCAAAAGAACAGAAAAAACCATCTATATCTACACCATGATTGGAATCGTCTTGGATTCAATCTTTGTGTTCTAGGACAATATACACCAATATGTAAAAAAATAATTAAAAATGAACTTTTAATAGAACAAGATATTCTGATTTCTTTTTCCGATCTGATTTTAATATACCAAGGGAATAATCCCTCCAAATTCCATTAGGGAAGCTAATTCCAAAAGACATGTATGAAACATAGAAACAATTTCTCTATTTCTTAGTGGACTCTGAATCATAGAGGATATCGTCCCTTGGAAAAAAAATTCCACGTAGGTCATTTGATGATTAAGATTGCAATTACTTGGAGTCTCTTCGATGTATCTACAAATCCTTGATTATAAAAAGCACATAAAATGATAGGAATGCATGTGTAAAGCATAAGACTAAAAACACATGAATTTCCAAGCTTGTGTGTTTGGTTCGTAGAATGGAAAAGGCACAAGAACATCAATAAACACAACAAAATTAAAGCCAAATCACATGTAATCGTATAATTATGATGCTATTATGAGCTAAAAACTCAGTTCGCTCTTGTACTTTGTGCATAGGAATTCTTAAAATAGGTCAAAGTGGATTGTATAATTCCTATATTTTTCTAGTTGATATCAAAGGAAAACCTTCTCCATCTTTTCCTTTGTTAAGTTCCTTTTAACCAATTAGATGAATAGTACCACCTAAGAAAAATCGCATTCCTATGATGTTCAGCCACTTTTCTTTAGAGTGAAATAGACCCATATGAACATTTTGTGTATTTAATAATTTGCACTCTATTTTGGAGAAACATTCCATCCACTCAAATTGATTGCTATAGTTTCTTTGTTTTTTCATGTGTTCTTTTAGGTACTCATGATAGTAATACACCTAGGGATCCTTTAATTCGACCAAATTGTATAGGTTTTTCAGGAGAATTTAGACCCTCGTGGATTTTCCTATGTAGATTATTTGATTTTCATGATTGGAATCATTACTTATTTTATTATAGCGATCAAGAGGACATGCCCCCTTCATATGCATGATTTCTCTATACATATATTCTAAAAATCTTGTGAATCAAATAAGCACTAAGGCCCTTTGTGGTCGAAACATGAGAATTTTTCTATAGAGTTTGTTTAGTTCGATGGAATGATATTTCTCGATAATCACATAGATTTGTAGAGGGGGTTAGGTCTCTTGGAAAACTTTACATGCGTGTACGAAGCTATGACATCTTCTCTATGGATAAATATTGTGTTTTTCTTGTGGTGCAACCAAACAAAGGCCTTCTTTGTTAAGGGTTTTCCATAGGAATTTTAGAGTATTTCAAAATCCTTAGGAATTTTCCTATGATTGTTGTTTCCTTTTTGGACCGAAACACATAGAAAATTTTCATCCTTAGAATTATTTGCAATCCATTTTACACATAATCTAGCATCTGCTGAAATCTCTTGGTAAGACCCCTTTGTTTTCCATGTGATGAAAATCAAACAAGAATTTTTGCATACAAAATTATATGGGTTTCTAATGGGCATGCCATTGCAATGACCCCCCATGTCTTTTCTGTTCCTATGTTTTTGAAATTCTATGAATTAGAGAAGGCCTGATTTCTTTGTTTTCGATTATGCAGGGTTCCACATGTTATATCACCCCATTCCTATGTTTCGTATTTCGTTTTTTTTATTTTCAAATCCTACAAACCAAAGAGGCACTGCAAATATATTAACGGTTACCAACGTTTTTACACATGTAGGTGTCTTTAAATCTACCCACAAGAGAAAGGAAAAAATTAGAATAAACAAAATATCTTTTAAATCAACTAAGTCAGAATAAAAAAAATTAGCAAAAGAGGTACATAACATAACACAATGTCGAGGACCATAGCATCAACTCATCAGCCAGCTAGACTGCAATCAACCATTTCCCAGGCTTTCTGTTGGGCAAAAGGCCCTCCTATGCATTTGCAAAGATCTTTTGAGGCGTGGCACGGGCGTATGTATTTTCAGACTGCATACTGAAAGTATACGGGTGCTGCAGCCGCCTCTTTCCTTTACCCATGTGTACACTGCAGCTAAAACACTGCTCAGAATCTGCGCGTGCCTGCGTGTTGTCGATCCGCACTGCAACTGCAAGAGAATTCAGGCGAAATACGTGCAGAGCTCGCACGAGTTTTAAGAGGAAGGAAAAAATTGCAGAGCTACCACGAGTTTCATGACGGAAAATCGAGAAGAGAAGGGCTCAGCGAGGGCGCTTAGCGCACGGCGGATACGGTGAAGTCACGGACCAGCAGGGAGACGGCGTTTACAATTCGGTGGTACAGGGGTACACGTACAACGGGACATCGGAGAACAACGGTCGGCCTGCTCGTCGCATCGGAGGGCACACCTCTGCGAGCAACGGTGTCGCCACGGCGAGGCCAGCGCACGCACGGGCGAAGCCGAGGCGGAGGCGGAGGCGCAGGACGAGGACGACAGGGCCAGAAAAATAGTTGCCCACGAATGCCGGCGCGCGCGGTCGCCGTCCCTCCCACGCCGACGACCGAGCGCGCGCGCGCACGAGCGCAGCAAACACTTCCAGGCAGCTCGGGCTCGGCCACGGGGCTCGTTTCTTTACTCCTCTCGAGGCAGCACCGACCAGAGCCAGCGCGCGGAGGTTGGACTTGGACCCGGGCAGTTGGTCGCGTCCGAGACGATCGATCGAGCAGCCATCGGCCTCGGGAGCGCGCGCGCGCGCGGGCGGCGTCCGTAGCAGGCCGTCGCGGCGCGACGCCGGCATCGCGCTGCCCGGCGCCAAGCGGAAGCTCCAGGGGGCCATCCTCGCCCTGCACAAAAGCTCAATCAGATGCTGATAGTTTTGCGCGCGCGTCGCGCCGCGAACGCCGGCGTCATCGTTGCTTGGGCACGTGCACGTACGCTTCGATCCATCGAACGGGGCGCGGCCGGGGTCCGGCCGTGGCGCCTTCCGGCGTGTCCGGTTCCCGTCCAGGCATTTCTTGCGAGGGTCTGACCTTGGCATCAGCATTGGCACAAGCCGGGAAGGCTAATAGGAGTAGTACGGGGTACTAAATTATCGGAGTGATAAATTTACTGGTGTTGCTCTGTTCTCTTGCTCTTGTTTGATCTTCTTCCTCGAGCTGCTAGCGCTTGGCCTGGGTGTCTTGGGACCGCCGATTTCATGGTCACGGCTCCAAACGATCACGGCGGCTGATGTCAAGGACGTCATGTACTGTGTGAGAAGGTTACTTAATTGCGCGGGTATTATTTGATTCTTCTGCAGCAACCAGCAAGGAGCTTGTTCAAACAAAGATGGATGAGCCATTTTTTAAAACTTGGCAGTGGAGATCAAGTTCCTAACACAAATTTGAACCCGAGTAGACCGTAGTGACACTTGGAAATAACCATGCAAAGTCCACGTCTATCTGCAGACATTCAGTAACATTACCATCTCAAAATGCCCGTTTTTTTTCAAAAAGAAAAAAACTTATGCGAGAGATGTCTATTTCCGCATGTTCCAAATTTAAAAGATAAATTATTGCGTCAATTATCTTTCTTGTTTTTGAAACAGATGCAAAATGTTCACCTCATCTCATCGACTATGAAGGATAGTTCACAAAAAGAAATTGTACACAGAAAAAACCAAAAGGCGGCCACTTTATTTTTTGAGGGGTACAAAAGGCAGCCACATGGGGTCACTCTCCCGGAATGGGTAACCCTCAAATGTCTAGCACCTTCGACAGCCCACGAGTGATAGAGCTCAAATGTGTAGCATCTTCGATAGCCCACTTCTTCGTGTCATTTTTGTTTTATCTTGGCTATGATGCCGGAAGGTCTTGTGAATTTGTTTGGAATAATCCTTGCATTCCTTTCGTTCCAGACCTTCCAAGAGACAAGCATAAGAGTAGAACATATGAATTTCCTTTGAATACTTCGCTTTGTTACCGCCTGGCAAGTACAGGTAGTGAGTTGACGAACCTCACGTTCCCTATAGTGAGTTAACGACTGGGACAAGGTTCATGCAAGTTCATGCCTTCCCATTTTATTCAGATATCAAGAGTATTTGTAATTGTATTCATATACATAACTGAACATGGTAATACTGCATTTTTTTCGAGGGTGACGGGGGGGGGGGGGGGGGGGAACCCCACCGTTTGTTATTCCATTACTCGAAAATGGCCAAGGAGCCGTTCTGTATGTATACATGGGGAAATACAGGGGGGGAGGGAGAGGAGGCGATCATCCTAGCTCTCCCACAGGCGGGAGAGGATGAAGGATCGCAGTAAGTCGAGGGAAGGGCGGTCAGCAACACGATATCGCCACCGCCAAAGTAAGAGGTCATCACAGACCCGTCTGAGAATCACTGTCGGGGAGGAGCGCACGACGTTGAACACCAGATCGTTGTGCGCCTTCCAGATGCTCCAGAGGGTTACCGCAACGCCAGCACGCCAGAAGTCCGAGGCAAGGGGGAGAGGGGCCGGCAGGTCCCACACCGAAAACTGTCCAGCTGGGATTGGGACATCCAGCCGCCTCCAGAGCCTAGCTGAGATGGGGCAGTCGAAGAACAGGTGCCTGGCCGTCTCCACTGCGGGGCAAGCCGCACATACTGCGGAGGGCGCACAACTCTTGGCGAAGAGGTTGGCGCGAGTACTCAAGCGGTCGATGTCGGCGAGGTAGGCGAACAGCTTCACCTTCGAGGGGAGACGCAGGCTCCAGGAGATACCGGACGACGGGTCCGGCGGGTGCGCGGGGGAGAGTAGGCTGTAAGCCTGCCGGGTGGAGAAGCGTGGAGCCACCGGGGAGTCCATGCACCTCAGATCCGGGCCATCCCGGAGCGCTACGCTGTGAGCGAGCTGGAGAGCAACGGAGAGCTCCTCCTCCGCAGTAGCAGTCAGACGAGGCTGCAAGTCGAAGCCAAGACGGGCAACTGTCGCCACGGTCGCCTGGGGGCGGGTACAGTGGAAGAACAGAGCAGGGAACCGCGTCGCAAGCGGCCCCCCGGGAGCCACCGGTCGTGCCAGAAGGAGGTGGTGCAGCCGGAGACCACCGTCACGCGCGTGACGGCACGATAGAGAGGGAGGCACTCCTGGACAATCCGCTCGAGGAACGAGGGGGAACTCGAGAGCTCCCCCAAGTCCCGACCTGTATGAGAAAAAAACCAGCATTTCCATGGTAGAGGATCAGGGCGGTGCAGTTGGTGGATGAAGTTGAGCAGCAAGCACATGTTCTGCCGGTGGAGGTCCTTGATGCCGAAACCGCCCTCCTGTTTGGACAACACAACTTTATCCCAAGCAATTAAACAGCGAGCACCTGGACACGTGTCTTTCCCGGTCCAGAAAAAGGCGCGACACCTCTTATCAATACTTTCTAGCACACCCCGAGGAAGCAAAAACGAACACATGTAGTAAGTGGCAAGATTTTTCAAAACTGCATTACACAGGACCAGCCTCCCCCGGAGGACAACAACTGGGCACGCCAACCTGAAAGATGACGGTCGAAGGATTGGATGAGCGGGGCATAGGCAGCGACTGGGAGCTTAGTGGGCGAGAGAGGGAGCCCCAGATACGGCTGGGGGAAGGTGGAGATCGGGCAGCCAAGCTGAGCAGCCATAGAGGGGGCGCTAGCAGGGTCGACGTTCATCGGGATGAAACAGGACTTGTGGAAATTAATAGCAAGCCCTGTGGCAGCCGCAAAATCGTCGAGAACTTTCTTGAGGCAGGAAGCCGCGCCGGGGGCGGCCCTGCAGAGGATGAGGGTATCGTCGGCGTATTGTAAGACCGGACAAGGGGTTGAGGGGGAGATGGGGTGCATCAAGGCACCACAGCTCCAGGCCTCCCGAAACATGCGCTGCAGCACATCCGCAACAATGATAAAAAGTTAAGGGGAAAGGGGATCCCCTTGCCGAAGGCCGTTACGACAGCGGATCCAGTCTCCAGGAACCCCATTAAGGAGGATAGCCGTATGCCCTGTCCGGAGAATCCGCTCCATCCAGAGACACCACCGATCATCGAACCCGCGAGCGCGGAGAATCGCCAGGAGACTGGTCCAGTTAACCGAGTCAAAAGCCTTCCTAAAGTCAATTTTGAAAACAATGGTAGGCGCTTTCCTGGAATGGCAGACTCTAAGCAGATCGGCAGCATAGACGATATTTTCAGAGATTCGTCTACCAGAGAGGAAGCCGGTTTGGTCTGCATCCACCAAGGAGTGGATTGCACGCTGGAGCCTCGTCGTGAGGACTTTGGTGATAGCTTTCATGACGCAGTTTTGAAGGGAGATGGGACGAAACTGGGACGGGTGGTTGGCAGATTCCGTCTTGGGGAGGAGCACCAGGAAGGCTCGGTTTATACGAGTAAGGTCAATGGTGCCATCATAGAAGGAAGAGAAAACAACCGTGACGTCAGCAGACACGAGCTCCAAGAAGGAGGAGAAGAACGCTGGGCCAAACCCGTCAGGCCCGGGGCTGGCGAGCTTGTTCATACTGGTAAAGGCATTTTTAATCTCCTCAGGGGTGAAGGGGGCACTAAGGTCGACCCCAATCGGGTTGGCTTAGGATAAAGGGAGTCTAAGCCGAGCGCCCCTGTCGTATGGGAGACAGACCCAAGGAGGTCGGAAAAGAAGTTTTTGAGGATGGACACTTTCCCTTGATGGTCGGTGGTGTCGACACCGTCGATGGATAGAGAAGGGATGGAGTTACGCCGAAGCCTGCAAGTAGCAGAGGCATGGAAGAACTTGGTGTTCTCGTCTCCCTCCAAGGCGTAGCGAATTTTTGCTCGAGTTCTCCAATAGAGAGCACGTTCACGAATCGAAAGCTGGAGGGCGTCAACAGTGAGAGCCCGGAGGTTGTTTTCGTAGATGGACATGGGTCTATCTTCTTCGAGAAGATCCAGAAGGTTGATAAGGAGCCGGCAGTCTGTTTCGCGTTGCACAGTGGGAGGGATTTTTTTGGTCCACCTTTTGCAGGCGACCCTACAAAGACGGAGCCTGGCAACAAGCCTGGCAGTGGGGTCTCCCCTGAAGGTGGAGCCCCAGGCCGAGGAGATAGACGCCCGGAAACGGTCGTGAAGGGCCCAGGAAGGCTCAAATCTAAATAAGCCTCGCTGCGGAGTGAGGGAGGACACCTTGACAACAAGGGGAACATGGTCAGAAGTGTCACGAGTGGCGGACGAGAGGGAGGAGGAGGGGTAACACTCATTCCAGGCATGGTTAATAAACACACGGTCAAGGCGAATAAGAGTAGGAATAGCACGCTTGTTGGACCAAGTGTACAGCCTGTCCCGAAGGGGGACTTCAATGAGCCCCAGTTCGTTGATCGCATTGTTAAAGAGTTCTGCTTCCGCGGCAGAGAAATTGTCATTATTGCGGTCCGCGCGGTCGCCGGTTAGGTTGAAGTCGCCGGCAACGATCCAGGGGACTCCTTCATCGGGTTCATGGGTCAAGAGGTGATCGAGGAAGGCAGCTTTAGCTTGATGCTCACAAGGGGCATAGACATTTGAGAAGCGAAAAGTCGCGCCGTTATCGTTTATGGTGAGATCAAGGGACAGGACGTGTTGGGATGGTAAAGTCGCGGCAAGGGTGAAAAAGTTAGGGTTCCAGGCAGACACCAGCCCTCCTGAAGCGCCAACAGAATCCACCAAATGGAAGGATCGAACGCTAGAAGGAAGGAACGTCGCGGCTTTGGACGCAGAAATCGCGGTAAGCTTGGATTCCTGGAGGCCCAGGAGGTGGGGTTTCAAAAGGGAGATGTCAGCCCGCACCGAATCACATTTGGAGGGGTCACCGAGCCCACGGACAATTCCATGAGCCAAGAGAGTAAACAAGGCCTCCATTCATTGATATAACGGTGAAGCATCAGGTACAGAAACAAAAAAGCTGGCTGCTCCGATGGGCTTAAGGCCCAAACAATCCATGGGAAAAAGGGAAAAAAGGGTTGGTTACACGGCCCCAGCAGCCCAACGAAGCACCGACTGGAGCGTGAGCAGCAGCTCCCACCATCTGGGAGCGAGGACGCCGACAGCATGCTAGCGAGCGGTCCAAGGGATCGTCGCCAGCACCCGTCGCGCGAGCGCGCAGATGATCGCATCATGGTAATACTGCATCAAAATGTATATACTAATGTTCAAAGTGTCCAGACTCCAGAACAGCGACATCATTGTTTCCTTGTCTGAGCGCAACAGTTCCAACATGAGAAGCTCCAATGGCTCTTGGTTAAACAGCAGGCTGGATTCCAATGATACCTACAATTTAGGAAGACGTATCTGTAAGCACCGTCACTATATTAGAGAATCATCTACGTGAAACAGCGACTTGCAAATGGATTTGATTAGTATTTGCTCTTTCTGTCCAACTCTTCCCTGCAGATTAATAAAGAAATGGTAAGGTTGCCATTTACCACATCCAATCCTGGCTCCTGCATTTCCTGTTGATTTACTGAGTTCATGGCCACCTACAAAATATCAAAGGAACTTGGTCAGGGGCAGTAAAACATGCAGATGACGCCCAGACATATACAGAACAGTAATACACATGATCACGAATCTGAAGTTTCCCAATTGTTACAGAAAACAAGAAAATAGTTGAAGTGCAGCAGAGCATTGCTAAAGCTTGGTCAGAGTGCAGAGGAAACCACTGTATCAAGCATTGCATGTATCATACTCTTTTCATAAACTCAGTGCAAAACCGAAGTCAAATGTAGCATCGAAATTACTCTTGTGGCACATTATGACAATGGAACATGACAGAATGCGGCACAAATCATGAAGATGCTTTTTTTTCATCCGAAGTCTTAACATTTTGCTACACTACTGTGATTAGCAGAGTAATGAGATCTCAACAATCCTATGTTATGCACAAAACAGAAACATAATTCAGATAGTAACTAGTATTTCAGTGCCTTCCAAGTATTGAATGACATTACCCGTGGTAGAGTAATCCTGTAATGCAGCACTATCCTAGTGAGTTCTGCTCTGCTGCTAGCACCGCAACAAAATATTCAGACACTAATAATAGGCTTGAACAAATCCCTTCAGTAATCCTAAATTAATTCAGTATAATTTTACAAAAACGTGGCTACTGGCTAGCATCGTCAACATCCAACGAACACCAATCTTCAAGGCAAATTTCAGATATTGGACAAATTCTAGTGTCACCTCTGATAAGCTGATCCCAATTTAATAGGGGAATAGAATAGTCCATGTGCTCAAGGAAAAGCATTTTTTTTTGACACAAAAGGAAAAGCAATATAAATGTACAATATCCATGTGCTTGGGATGTGCACTGATTACCCTGTAATTTTTGTATGCCTCCTAGGAGGATTGTAATCAGAACTCTACCTTTTCAATGAAATGAAACGCATGTCCTTTGTGTTTTCTCGGGAAAAAAAAGTGTGATATTAACATTATATACACAGACACACAGTACACGTCCCGATTCAGCAGGTGGAGATGTAAGTTACAAGCTTCAGGCACCAAAGAATCATAAGTTTTCTGGAAGAATTCCATCAATCTTATTACTGAATATAGATAAGATGATAAGAAGTAGGCCGGTCTTGTAATTTTTTAAAGAAATACCAACTTTCAGTGGTGATGTTAAAATGCTTACCCCTTCCTAGGTCATCAGAATCAGCATGAACAACAACCGCCCTTCCCAGTATGGAATGAGGTCCGCTCAGTGAAATCTTTATACAACAAGAGAAATGAATTTCTGGTACATACAAAACAATACCAAGATGATCAAAAGAATTTTTACATCCTTAAGTCCAACGAACCTGCAAGTCCTTTATGAAGACTTCTGCAACGCCTGAAATAAACAACTAGCGTGTTGTTAAAAATACAGAGATTACTTCAAGACAGTAACTTAACCCATAGTTGCCTAGCCCTAAAGAGTCGTTGAATAGTCATATAACTAACCATCTTTGTTGGCTTGTATGTTTCCCAGGTCGCCCACATGTCGTTCGGTATCAATAGGTGCTCCATGGGATTTATTATGCGGATTAAAATGGGGTCCTGTTAAACAAAAAAATATCAGCACACCATAAAGTTTTCGCATAACCTGACTTTTCCTTCTTCAGAGCTTAATATTTATCTACAGAATAAGATGTTTGCAAGAAGTTATACATGATATCTCAATCAAAATATATATATGTATGTAGCTTAAATAGTAAAGGTAAATCTTAACAAAGTTTTTATCTCAGCTCCAAGAATTAGTTACACAAAAAATAAGCCATTAGTCCATTGCGTAAAAAAGAGACTAAATCGAAAGTCTAAATATGACTGAACTACAATATCCTATGAACAAACTCACTGTCCCATCTATTAGTACAGCACTGGTAGACTAATCTGAAAAGAGCAGTATCCAATAGTCCATATGATAGCTGGCAGGAATAGACAATTCAACACTAGAAACTATGTTTTGCAGCCAACACAGAACTTGCACTATTCTGTGCAAGCTTACTGCCAAAACATTGCAAAATGGTCGCTTCACATTCCACCAACAGCTTTAAAGTTTGAAGTAGTTCCATTTGTCAGAAAATGTGTGAATTTCCACAAGCAGGAAAATTCTGTTGGAAGATCCCCGCGTCAAGATCCAGGTTTCTCTTTGGCGGATGCTTCAAAATTCAATTCTACCAAGATGATTAAGATTGTGACCAACATGGCGCATATCACAACTGTTTCTCATGGAGTTGGAAATCATTTACTTAACAATCTGTAACAATTCTGGAAAGTGAAGTGGGTCGTCTCTTCTCTGTTTTGTGTAAACTATTGAGACATGCAATATTTCTTCCTGCATGTGCTATGTAACTACAGCACTTCCCCAAACGTTGTGTTCATAGTCATTCAGTTTGGAATGGTCTCCTAGTTGATATCTACAGGCAAACAACATACTCACAAGGTCCAACTTACAGCATCAGATAGAATATCAATAGATCCGAACAATTTTTGGTCTTCCTATATCTGCGCATAAGACTGCGCGAGGCCGAGCACAAACAGTGGATTTACTGATAGTGCCCGAACTCGTTTTGCTTTATTCCAACTTCTACATGTGCTAAACTATATCCATTATGGAGTAATTCAGAGGGGGAACCCCAATTTGAAAACAGGAAGTCTACCAGGGCTCTTGTTTAGCAACTAAACAGCACTTTTGGCGGGTCCACACCAGCACACAGCTGAATTTGTAAAATGAATTATAATACATTCACATCCATGACCTATGTGTGTGTCCGGATCAAAAGACAGCTCAATTCAGGAACAAGCCTTTGCTTACGCAAAATATGCATCACAATGTTGCATTCGGGAGAATTTTATGGAGGATTGGTAATTAAGTGAATTCTATTTCTACTTAATGGAGAAATTGAGTCACTTGCAGTGAAGAATACCCGGATGCAAATCTCTCTTAACTACCACAAGCATCTATCTCAAAAAAAAAAAAAAAAAAAAAAAAAAAAAACTACCACAAGTATCGCCGATTCGACAGTCTAAGTACCAAAGTGAGGAATACCGCGATGAGGCTACCCACCCGTGGAGTTGCAGCCGTTGGTGGTGTCTCCGAAGGCGTGGATGTGGAAGCCGTGGAGGCCCGGGGCGAGGCCCGTGAGCCTTCCCCTCACCTCGGTGTACCCTAGCACGCACAGGGAGATCAAATCAATCTTATCAGCAAGAAGAGGCAGCTGTAGAGAGCCGCGGAGTTCCAGGGAGTTGGTAAATACCGGTGGAGGGGTCTTGGACGAAGTGGAGGGCGCCGGCGACCGTGCTGTTGGCGCCACCGCCGCTGATGAGGGCGACGCCCTTGAGGCTGCCGGCTTTCCCTGCCATTTTTCCGTGCCCCTCTGCCGTCGGGTTGCCTCTAGTTTTTGGCCGGCGCAGGCTTGGCTGACTTCAAAGAGGCAAGTCACAGATACAGGTTTGCAGATTTAGCCTATGTGAACCGTTGGATGAAAAATGAATAGTCTAGATAGATTTACTGCACACTGCACTGCTTCACATTGCTTACCGACAAAATTGCATATAAACCCATCTATTTTCTAGAAATCAAACTGCACTTTGCCGCTGGGTTGTTTTCTAAAAATGTTTCATTGAGGTTTGCATAACATATACGAAACTACACCTTCATGGAAATATGTATAATTTCATAAAAGCATTTTTAGCTTTCGCGGAGAGTGAAACATATACTTTCTCTCTTCCCCAAATGTCAAACGCGCTTTAGTTTGCACAGTCTTTGATGCATAACTTTGCCCCCTAATATTTTTTTTAGATAAAAGGCATGGACTGTCCGACTTTAAATTAATAAAGCCCTCAGGTTCAACACGGATAAGGTGATACATGCTGCGGCGCTACAGCTTCGGCCAAGTTTAAACAACAACGAACGCCGCGAAGGCGGATAAACACACAAGGTAACTGGAAGGGAATCAGACGTCTTGATCAAGCCTTCTTGGATTGATTGCGTCGTGAAGCAGCTTTAGTTCGGCCACCGCGTGCTCGATCCAAGGTCGATCCAGAGGTCTTGCCAGCGGCTTCCACATCTGCTTCCACATCTGAAGAAACAACATAGTTTTAAAAATAATGTTAGCTGGGTGTTTCATGAACTTTGACTCAATGGTCATCTTGTTTCTAAAAAGCCAAAGGGCCCAAGATTGAGCAATGAAAAGCAACCACACACATCGTCTAAATCTACCAGACAGACTAGAGATGATAGCGAAAAGCTGGGCAAAATTAGCGGGACACCAGCTGCATCCCAACAGCTGGCGGGCAACGCTCCAGGCAAACATCGCTGTAGAACACGTGAAGAAAATATGCGACGCATCTTCCGGTCTACCACAAAGCTTGCAACAGCCATTGCCAGGCCCCTGCCTGGTCGCAATGTTGATGGCTGTGGGAAGCTTGTCAAGAACTAGCTGCCACGAGAAGATCTTGTTTTTAAGCGGGATACGAGCCGACCACACATCACGGAAATGAGCGATGGAAGCCCCCTGAGCCAACTTCAGGTACATAGACCGAACCGAGAAGCATCCAGAAGGTTCCAGAGCCCAAGACACCCCATCTTGTCCCTGGGAAAGGATGGTTTGCTCTATGATGCCTCTCAGCTGCTGCCAGTCCAGCACCCCCTCGGGGTCGAGGGATCTACGGAAAGACAGAGAACCCCTAGCCCCACACACCTGAGCCACCGTGCTCATCTGGAAATTGGCAATGTTGAACAGGTTGGGGAATCTATCTTTAAGCGCGACCTCGCCAGTCCACTTGTCCATCCAGAACATAGTCCGCCTCCCGTCGCGGATACTGTATCTGGCTTCGAGCTTGAAAAGATGCTTGATCTTGTGTAGGCTACGCCAGAATTGGGAACCCCCTTGTCCCGTTCCCTCGAAGATATTGTTGGCGGAAGCGTATTTCGCTCTGATGATCTGAGCCCATATAGGGTTTTCCGGTTGGAAAAGCTTCCAAATCCACTTAAGCATCAGGGCCCAATTCATCTTTTTGGAGTTAAGGAGCCCCAGCCCTCCACACTCCTTTGGCCGACAGACTGCCGGCCAGTTGACCAGGTGGTAACGCCGCTTGGGACCCGTGCCTTCCCAGTAGAACCTGGCACGATGAGAATCGAACTTTGCATGAATGCCGTCTTGCAGGAGGAACAACCCCATCGCAAATTGAGGCAGGTTGGCGAGGCAGGAGTTGGAAAGAATCAGACGTCCCCCTGACGACATTAACTTGCCCCACCAAGGCTCGACACGGCCTGCCAGCTTACGAACTAAGAACAGCCACATGGTGAGTTTCCTATCGGAAATAGGCAGCCCCAAGTAAATGAAAGGGAAGGAACCGAGTTTGCAGTTGAGCCTGTCAGCCACTTGACGTTTCCTAGCCGCGGTAGTCCCCATGACCACCACCTCAGATTTGTGGTAGTTTATCTTAAGCCCTAACATATCCTCAAAGCACATAAGAAGGAACTTCAAATTGGCTATATGAGTGTCGTCGTCTTGGATCATTATCAGGGTATCGTCTGCGTACTGGAGGTGAGTGATCCCGCCCGGAATCAAGTGCGGGACAACTCCCGCTATGTGTCCCGCCGCGGCCGCAGAGGAGAGAATCTTGGATAGCGCCTCCGCCATGAAATTAAAGAGCAGGGGGGAGAGGGGATCCCCTTGACGCACACCACTTTTGTTCCTAAAGAACGGACCCACTTCTCCATTGATAGAGATCGCGGTTTGTCCACCCATGACAAGCTGCGAGATGCGGTGAACCACTCCCGCGTCAAAGCCCTTCGCTCTAAGCACCTCAAGGAGGAAGCTCCAGTTAACTCGATCATAGGCCTTCTCAAAGTCGAGTTTCAGCAGGAGGCACCCTTGCCTCTTAACTTTCAGCTCGTGAACAATCTCATGGAGGGCCAGCACCCCGTCGAGAATAAATCTACCTTTGATAAACGCAGTTTGGTTTGGGCTGATAATGCGGTGCGCAATGCGAAGGCTTTGGAAATAATCTTGAAGATCACATTGATGAGTGCAATAGGTCTAAACTGCGTGATTTTGTCCGCCCCAGGGACTTTAGGGATGAGCGAGAGGACCCCAAAATTAAGTCTCGCAATGTCGATCCTCCCCAGGATGAAGTCATTCAGGATGTGAAGCACACCCAACTTAACTAAGCCCCAGAATTTCTTGAAGAAAAACACCGGAAACCCATCCGGGCCTGGGGCCGTGTACGATTTCATCTCCATGACAATCGATTCCAACTCCTTCTCGGAGAAGGTACGCATCAGGTTCTCATTCTCCTCCTGAGAAACTCTAGCCTCAGTGCCCCAAGCGTTGGCGTGTAGCCCACACATCCTAGCCTCCTCCGAGCCGAGCAATTGACGGTAGAACTCGTAAATGTGTTGCTGAATGAGTCTTTTGTCCGTGATCACCCCTTGATCCGAGACGAGGGACGAAATGCAGCACTTCCTGCGGCGCTCATTTGCCAACGCATGGAAGTACTTACTGTTGGCGTCACCTTGCAGTACCCAGCGCACACGGCCCCTTTGCCGCCAATACTCCTCTTCTGCACGGAAAATCTCAAGCAGCTGATCCTCCAAGTGATAACGGAACGCCCATTCCTCCTCATCAATCCCAACTGCGTCCGCTTTTTCGTCGAGACTCTTGATTTGGGCGAGAAGGCCCTGTTTAAAGTCCCTATTCTCTTTTCCTTTATTTGCATTCCAGCCTCTGAGGTGCTGTCTCAGACCCGTACTCATGAAACTCCACCAATCGACAATATCTCGCCCTCCCACCCTATTGGAGAGGGCCAACCAAACTGCTTGCAGGTTCTCCTGGAAGCCGTGCATCTCTAGCCAACTAGACTCAAAGAAAAATATGTTGCTCTTGGGTGGAATTCCTTCCCCGGAATCAAAAATAAGCGGGGTGTGGTCAGAGCCGAGACTTGTTTCCGCTCCAACCGCACACATCGGGAAGTGAAGCTCAAGTTCAGGCGAGATGAAGACCCGATCCAACACACACCTTACTGGATTGAGCTGTTTGTTGGTCCAAGTGTAGCGCGCCCCGGTGCGCGGGATTTCTCGCAAACCTCAAGCTGCGATATGTTCATTAAACAGGTCCATCCTAGACCAGTTAATCCTGTCATTGTTTTTGTCGTGTGCCGCTCTGATCAGGTTGAAGTCCCCTCCCATGATGATAGGCACGGCAGAGGAGTTCACTTTGTTGGTAACTTCCTGCAAGAAATCCGCCGAGCGAGAGTGATCGGCCGGCCCATAGATGCCCATGACTCTGCAGCGCAGCCGGTCCACACGGCAAATGATATCGGTGCAGATGAAATAACGACCCCTGTCGATGGCACCCACCTCGAAAGTACTGTCACGAAAGCCCAGGAGCATTCCCCCTGAATGCCCATTGGAAGGCAACCAACACCACACAAACTTGTCCCCAATCTCAAGACTAGTGAGCTCCTGATCCGTGAACTCCTGTCTGATTGTCTCTTGCAGACAAACAATATCAATCATGTGCGTTCGGAGATAGTCCTTGAGCAAGGTCCGGCATCCCCTAACACCGAACCCGCGGATGTTCCAGAACAGAGCTCTCATTGGGAAACCACTGTGCGACCCCGTGCTTGGCGGGTTAGGACTCTTCTTGCTATCGCCGGAGCTTTTTTCTGGATTTTCTTCTTCTTTATTTGCCTAAACCCCTTTGCACGACTTCCCCCAGACCCCACTGGGGGAGAGGTCGTGGAGGTGGGTTGAAGTGGATCTTCGCTCCGCACGTCTCGTTTCTCCTCTTCTTTCTTCTTCAGCTCCTCAGCTGCCGCTCTGTCTCTTGCTAGAGCAAGCTCCGCTTGTGCAAGTTCCCTAGCCCGTAACATAGAGAGAAGAGAGGCAGGATTTCCAGCAGCAGAAGGGAAGACAATGCAACAATCGCGCGCGACCGAAAGTAAAGAGGCATCGGGAATCTCTTGCAAGATAGCGAAGTTCTCGACTGATTTGGACGTACCTGGGGTCTTCTCCACCGCACGCTGGATGGCTTTCTCCAGGATGGGAGTCGCCGACGAGCCCGCTCCCCGGGCGCTAGTCCTTGCCGCCGCCACCGGCGACGCCTTGCTCCTTGGCGCCCTGCTGATCGGCTCCGCCAGTTCCGGCACCACCGGACCTTCTGCGAAGAGTTCCCCTTCCAGCTCCTTTTCCTCGATGAGCCGAGACTCCCCCTTCCTTCGCCAGGACTGAAGCGCATCCATCCGTAAAGTTGAGTTGTTGAGCGACCACCTTGAGGGCTAAAGAGGGGCGGTCCGCGTTTGCTTTGCTTCTACGCTCCTTGGAGCGCATGGCCTGCGGATCCGACTCCCAAGTCACTGGTGTGGTAATGCCGGCCTCGACACGATCTTCTTCCGAGAGCTGTTGCGCCTTCCAGAGAGACGGACGGCTCTTCACAGATTCGTCTCCCGCCAGCGGAGACTCTTGGAAGGAAACTAGCGATGGAGACAGTTGATCCCCACCAGAAGAGACCCTCTCCCCTGAAGGATCCGGCCGTGCCTTTGCCGGATGCAGGATCTCCGCAAGAACCGGGAAAATGTCCCCTCCCTCAGTCAGATTGGACCCATATTGCGAGAACGCCGTGGTTGGCAACTTTGGTCCGGTGTCACCTGGTTTCTCATGTGCAACATAGACGGGAACGGACTTGCGTTGTGGCACAGACGTGGAGCCCCCCTTGCCCTTGGCCGGGCTCATGTCTTTCTTATGCTTGCCCTTGTGTGTAGGATAACGTTGCATAGAAAACAAAAAAATTCCTACCGCAAACACACAATCCAAGCCAAGATGCAATCTAGAAGACGGTAGCAACGAGGGGATTATCGAGTCTCACCCTTGAAGAGATTCCAAAGCCTACAAGATGAGGCTCTTGTTGCTGCGGTAGACGTTCACTTGCCGCTTGCAAAAGCGCGTAGAAGATCTTGATCACGGCGCCACGAACGGGCAGCACCTCCGTACTCGGTCACACGTTCGGTTGTTGATGAAGACGACGTCCACCTCCCCGTTCCAGCGGGCGGCGGAAGTAGTAGCTCCTCTTGAATCCAACAGCACGACGGCGTGGTGTCGGTGGCGGTGGAGAATCCCGGCGGAGCTTCGCTAAGCGTGCGGGGAAGAAGGAGTAGTGGGGCGGCTAGGGTTTGGGGAGAGGGGGGCGCCGACCATCTAGTGGTGCGGCCACCTTGTGGTTGTTTGGGTGGCCAGCCCCCTCCCCTTGGCCCTCATTATATAGGTGGAACACCCAAGAGTTGGTCTACAAGTCTTCGAATAAGACCCCAAACCAAAACCTTCCATAACACATGAAAACTACCCAAGCTAGGACTCCCACTAGAGGTGGGATTCCCACCCTTCCTTGGAGGGGTGGCCGGCCCCCTTGGGGAGTCCACTTGGGACTCCACCCCCTTTAGGGTTGGCCGGCCATGGAGGTGGAGTCCCTCCGAGACTCCGCCTTCCTTAGTGGTTTCTTCCGGACTTTTCTAGAACCTTCTAGAACCTTCCATAGAACCTTCCGCATCATTTTAAATCACATAAAATGACATCCTATATATGAATCTTATTCTCCGGACCATTCCGGAACTCCTCGTGATGTCCGGGATCTCATCCGGGACTCCGAACAAATATTCGAACTCCATTCCATATTCAAGTTCTACCATTTCAACATCCAACTTTAAGTGTGTCACCCTACGGTTCGCGAACTATGCGGACATGGTTGAGTACTCACTCCGACCAATAACTAATAGCGGGATCCGGAGATCCATAATAGCTCCCACATATTCAACGATGACTTTAGTGATCGAATGAACCATTCACATACGATACCAATTCCCTTTGTCACGCGATATTTTACTTGTCCGAGGTTTGATCATCGGTATCACTCTATACCTTGTTCAACCTCGTCTCCCGACAAGTACTCTTTACTCGTACCGTGGTATGTGGTCTCTTATGAACTTATTCATATGCTTGCAAGACATTAGACGACATTCCACCGAGAGGGCCCCGCAGTATATCTATCCGTCATCGGGATGGACAAATCCCACTCGTTGATCCATATGCCTCAACTCATACTTTCCGGATACTTAATCCCACCTTTATAACCACCCATTTACGCAGTGGCGTTTGGTGTAATCAAAGTACCTTTCCGGTATAAGTGATTTACATGATCTCATGGTCATAAGGACTAGGTAACTATGTATCGAAAGCTTATAGCAAATAACTTAATGACGAGATCTTATGCTACGCTTAATTGGGTGTGTCCATTACATCATTCATACAATGATATAACCTTGTTATTAATAACATCCAATGTTCATGATTATGAAACTAATCATCTATTAATCAACAAGCTAGTTAAGAGGCATACTAGGGACTCTTTGTTGTTTACATATCACACATGTACCAATGTTTCAGTTAATACAATTATAGCATGGTATATAAACATTTATCATAAACATAAAGATATATAATAACCACTTTTATTATTGCCTCTTGGGCATATCTCCAACAAGTCTCCCACTTGCACTAGAGTCAATAATCTAGATTACATTGTAAGGAACCTAACACCCATGGCATTCCGGTGTTGGTCATGCTTTGCCCTAGGGAGAGCTTTAGTCAACGGATCCGCTACATTCGGATCGGTGTGTACTTTGCAAATCTTTACTTCTCCATCTTCGATGTACTCGCGAATCGAATGATAACGCAGCTTGATATGCTTCAGCCTCTTGTGTGACCTTGGTTCTTGTGCATTGGCGATGGCACCCATGTTGTCACAGTATATGACTAGTGGGTCCAATGCACTACGACCCACACCGAGATCTACACTGAACCTCTTCATCCATACCGCTTCTGATGAAGCCTCTGAAGCCGCTATGTACTCTGATTCTGTTGAAGACTTCGCCACCGTGCACTGCTTCGAGCTTGCCCAGCTTACTGCAGCACCATTGTAATAACCCAGAACATAGGAACAACGAAGGGTAGATTTAGAAATGGGATGTGCATTTCATCGCAAAACGGGGGAAATTTTCGCGCCTTATTGCAACTAAACCTAAGAGGGATCGAGGTTCTCTCTCATTTTGCATCTAGGGTTAGGCAATGTGAGTTAGGGAAATTTCGACATGATCTCTTTTGTAACTAGTTACTTTGGGGAATGTTTGCATTTGATAAGTGTTAAACATTTAAATATAAACATCACACAATATAAACAATGAATTTAAAATTCAAACACAAGATACAAATTCAAATCATTTTGAATTTCAAAGTAAATATCAAATACAATATTTAATCAAGAATATACACATTACATAATACAAAAGCTCATAAACCAAAAACTTGAGCTTTATTGATGTACAACACAATTACAAAGTCTTTACAATATTCTTGATACAAGAATTGAGATATAATGAACAGTAATAAAAGAAAAGGAAAAATTACAAGTTTAATTCTAAACTAAACCTAAACTAAGTATCTTGAGGATGATCTTCTGGTCATATTCACCTTCAAACCCGCAAATCAAATAACAGTACTAGCAAGAATACAAGTGTTAGCAAGATTCAGCTTTAGACAAGCTAGCGTAAATATCACAAAGTTCAGCTTTGGACAATGAAACCGTCACAAGACACTTGTGCTTGTCCAAAGCCCGGACAAGCACAAGATAGGAATAGGCAGACCAACACCGAGCAGGCCACAAGGGGCTCAAGTTTCCACATATGAAGGCTGCCGCTAACCAAGCAACAAAGCAAGGCAATGCAAGGGATGAGTCACAAAGTAACCAGTGCCTTGTGTGTCATGGCCAGGGAAGAAGTAGAGACCATATAAATAGCACACAAACCCTAGAACCAAGGTACGCCGATCGATAAGATCACCGGTAAGGGTGAAGCAAGAACAAGCACAGCTCATCCAAGCTCATAACCAAGAACAAGAACCAACACAACCAACTTAGCCACCAGGAATCATGGTGACTCGAGAAGATCAACCGTAACTGGAGGTGAAGGGTCGTGAACGTAAACCCCAAGTCTACATCAACCAAATATTTCATACTAGGAGCCGGAACAAGGTATACCAAGTTCCCGGACAGTATCCAATGGATTTGATCCATCATATATGCATGAAATAAGCAGGGAATGAGCAGATGCTCATATGGGTAGATCATCACTTGGTTTTCACCAAGGATCACCGCTAGTCTAAAAAGCTACCAAAATAGAAACCATCCAGATACGCATCTTGTGCACGAAGCAAGATCCGATGCACGTATAGCACCAAGAGATGTATTGCAATGAATAGCAACTAGTATAGACTACACAGAAAATCCTAGGCACATAACCATCGTAAACCCTAGATTTCTTCACAGTGCAAGCATATTGGCATTCATACTTACTATGATCCCCTAATATGCAAGCAAAGTTGAGTAGCCAACAAGATCCAACCAACCAGGTGAGCAACCAACCAGAGCAAGGCTACCGAGGTCACATCACACTTAGCACCAAATAAGAGCAAGTCAAATAGATCACATCACTATCCGTAAATGGATTCAGTACTCTAATTGCTTGTAAAAGAATCATGAACAACAAATTCATATACAAGCAAGTCATTTAAATCATCACCGCATAAGCAGCTCATCGAATTTAAGTAATTCAAGCATGAATTTATCACAGATTCATGCTAAGCATGACAAGTAGCATACCGTTAAGCAACACAATTTAATTTATAGCCACTAGAGCAAGTCTAGATAGCTAAGATGAGCAACAAGACAAGTAAGCAACAAGACAAGTGATGCTTGAGCATCAGCATCACCAGCCAAGTGATTCATAGAGCCACAAGATTAGCCGCAAACAATCACCGTCACCAATTGATCGAATGGAGCAATTATAGCAAGCCAAGTTACACAGGGAGGTTAGCCAACAAGCAAGGAATGATCCAATGGATCATTGGCTTGCAAAGGTAGCACCGAAGCATATCACGTACACCACTAGCACACACACAAGTGTCACAGTATGCAACACAAGTACACCTAGACAAGCATAGCATGGCATAGTTAGCTCTTGAGCAAGCACAAGAGAGTATAGCAAGTGTAGAACATGCTAGGAACAAGCAGAGAAGCAAGCACAAAGATGAACAAGCAAGCAAAGCAAAGCATGTGCCAGTACTCAAGAATGGTAATTGGGCCATGAACTTACAACTAACGTAGCTACATGTGCAAATTGCATAGGAATAGCATGGCTCGTGTGATCACAGGATCACCAGCAGGGCAGCAGAACATGAGGAGGAAGAAGAACGAAGCATGGGAGGCGCACGTAAGAGGTAGAGGTGAGACAACACTTACTTGCGCCCGGAAGCAGCAGGCTAGGGCATGGCGAGGCAAGTGCTCGCGCGGCCCTAACAGCCGCAAATCCAGGTAGGCGCCGACGTTACGCCGGCGAACCCGTACACGAACCAAGCACCACCGTAGCAAGCACCCGAGGCGACGGCACGAATACCGCAAGCAGCACCCGCGCCAGTGTCAACCCCGTGCACGTACTCATCGTCGGGCGAGGGCGAGATCTCGCCGGAGTTCGTCGAGGCGATTCTCCACGAGATCCAGCATCGGAGGCGATTCGCCGTAAGAGGACGAGAAGGGAGAAACCGCTCGGACAGCATCGATAGATCTCGCTCACGGCGGTTCAGGATCGGGTGGTGGCTACGGCGGAGAAGGCCGGCGATGGCCGGAGCAGGGCGGCGGCCATGGCGGCGACGCCATCGCCACGGGAGTCGCCGTACGGCTAGGGTTAGACGAGCGAGTGAGAGGGCCGAGTGAGAGTGAGTGAGGTGGGCCGCTTCGGCGCCACCGAACCCAAAAGGGGGCCAGCCTTATTGGGCCGTCCCCGGGTTAGTCTATTGGGCCGGGCCCAATATGAGTCCAAGGGGTATTTTGGTCTTTTCCTAATTAATAAAAGATCAAAACTTTACCAAATTTTAATAAATCATAAACAACTCTAAAAATCCAATAAAAATTGGATTTATGAATGAAAAATAAATCTTAACCAGAATAAAATATGAAATGGAATTTATGAAACAAATTCAAAATCATGAATTTTCAGAATTTAAATAATCAATTAGAATTTTCAATTATTATTTCCTTGTATTTAAAATTCAAGGAAAAATCTCAAATAAGTTCAAAAACTTATTTTCAAACATTTCAAAATGAGATTCTATTATTCCAAGTCATCTCTTTTGAACCAGAGAATTTTTCCGTAAAACTACTATATTCCCTTTTATTCCAAAAACTATAGAGGTAACTCTATAATTTCAAATTATTTTGGAATGACTAAGGTAATTACCAAGCAAACTCATGTTACTTTGAATTGTTGTACTTTGTGTGAATTACAATGATTAATACTTTTAAATCAATTGTAAATTACCGTCAAAGACATAAATCTTAAATACAACCCTAAATTGTAATAATTCAATGGGGTAAAGGGATTCAACATAAAATAATACATCCATGATTGCATTATTTGGATTTTTATAACATTGTCCTTACCGGACAATGATGCTTCTTACGTAACCCGAGGTCCAGGTTCCATCAACCGCATTGAACCGCACTATCTCGCAGCTCACGTGCAAGTTCACCCTTGCTCATGTCAACTTGATTATTTTCTACTACTTTGATGCAAAGCTATATACTTATCATTCCCGCATTGCAAATGAAATGTTATTTTCCAACTATGAATATGACTATGTGGCTGGCAATGGAACCATGGTATGTGTTGATATGGTGGAGGTTCCATTGCAATGGGTTATATCACCCTAGGATTAAATTACCAATGCCGTCCAGTGATTCTAGCGCCGTACATATCGCGTTGACCATAAGATCTATAATGGCTCTGGGGAAGCCAGCTATATCTTTTCCCTCTCGCATGCCAACGGACCGGTAATAGGGGTTGCCCGTATCGGTCTATCTTTGGTAAAGGTGGGGACATGTGGTCCTGCACGGTCTACCATTAGATACAGGAGAGGGTAGACTTATTATTGGTCTATGAAGGATTGTAAGGGTTGTCCGGATCGGTCTATCTATGGTGTATAGGGCAGGGCATCATAATTGTTCGGAACGGTCTACCTTATTGGTAAAGGTGAGAACCAGTAGCCCGTGTCGGTCTACCCATAGATATAGGAGAGGACAAACTTACAAAAGGGTGGGTCTCGCGAGGTCGTGGAGAAGGTGGTGTGGGCTTGGATCCTTATACCCGGCCTCACACCAAAGGAAGTGTGAACGGGGGCAAGTTCCTCGCGGATGGCAAAAAGGGTAAGATCTCTTGTGGGAAAAGTAACGCACCTCTCGCAGAGTGTATCAAATTGTGGCTGTCACTCCTTGTTCCGGAAGGGAACCGCGAACGCGGCAGAAAGGAACTCCACGAAGTTCCGGTCAACCCGTGAAGACCGACGGGCATAGTTTTCATAATAAAAGCAACCTTTTGAAGAAATGTTTTCAAAACATGCATTGACCCGCGATTTCCCGATCAATGGTCGTAGCTAGTGCATCAAACACCTTTTTATTCTTTTAGAACTTGCCGAGTACCTCCGTACTCACTTTCTTTCGACACCCTTGCTAGATCGTGATCCGGAAGTGGATGCCATCAACGATGGAGCACCAGAGGGAAGCTACGAGCTGGTATACGAAGAACCTGATCTTACCGGCGGAGTGGAAGGTGTAGACTATGGGATAGTCTACGGACCTGATGACACGGAGGTGGAGGAGTAGTGACATACCCTAGCATCATAGAGCCGAGCAACGTAGAACTTACCTAAATAAGTTGTTGAGCTCTCTTTTATATTGTTATGAGTTGTAATCGTACTTAAGTAGTATCTTAGGGTGTTCTCATAGGACCTGTGAGAGTACCAACTTGTTAAGACAATGTTTGTAATAAAGTATGGAGTGTTATGACCCGCAATGTTTCGTTGTACCACTCGAGGGATATGGCAAATTGTGAAGAAGTCCCTTCGCAAAGATCATATCAACGACTTGTATACTACAACATGCAAGTGGTATGCCGGGTCACCGCAGCTCGGTATCGTAGCAAATGTTGCGACCTTAGGTTGGAAAACCTAGTATAGGGAAGAAACCCGTAGGAGTCTAGTAGAAATAGTAAAGGATTCTCTAGAAGTATGGTGATTATTCACTTGAGAATAGCAAAACCATATATTTTAGTGCGATAATTCTTTATTATAGCTATTATGATGCATTATCACTACTAATATTCTCGTTTTTGTATACAGCCATAATGGCGAACACTTTTCCCAAGAGGACTTTGAGGAAAGTTGAGGGTTGGCTTGGTGATTATGATGGACCAATAACAGCTCTCCCGTGTGGGATGTCGAAGGAACTTCATTGCGATCCACGGATACCCGTTATCAAGTATACTTACTATGATGGGGAAATCCTAGCCAAGTGCGAGTATCGGTCCAACTACCGGAAAACCGCCGATGAGTCGTATAATGCCATACGGAGAAGCCAAAACTATCACCACAGCCTACCATATGGGCCTATTCAAGGCAATCCTTGAGATAAGGCAAGCACAAGTCAAGCAGAACTCCTATGTTCGTAGTTTTCTCATATACCTCATGCCGAGGAAGATGAGGATCCCACTCTTAATCATTTGGTGTTAGCCCACGTAAGTCCCGAAGCCGCAAAGACAAAGACATGGATAGCCGTAAGTCTTTATTGACCACGATGTATCTTTTACACATGAAGATGAGAGGTGAGATTGACCACATGCTAGCTGAGTTCACGGACCCCGATAAAGTCCAAACTCGGATGCATGACTTGAGGGCACAACCACAACATACTACACCCTTCTTTAACCCAGCATAGTGATGTAGATTTGAGTGACCAATGGTTCAAGAGAAATCTACCTACAAGAGACCCACTTACACCTAACTTTGTTCCGCACTATCCACATGTGTCAGCATCATATGATACCGGATATGGGGGAGACCACTCATGGAACATAAATTGCTCGGAGTCACCGATTGAAAACTCGACGGGTTGGCGTTTCGGGAACCTTTCGGTGATGAGGAGGAGCCAATTCCATGTGATACAGGAGATGAGAGTGATGCGGTTAACCCAAATGTTAACCAACACTACGAGCAGGAAGAGAAAGGTACTGATTCCATTTCTTTAGATTTGGAGATGGGTATATCTAAACCATCGCAGTACGAAGTAGGTGAGAGTTCTGGAACAAAGAAAAAGAAGAAGAAGAAGATGAGGGGTCAAGTGAATAGGAATCCTCCATGGATGACCGGAGAAGAGGCACCGTATTCCACTCGGGGATATGTATGAGTCTTTATCTAGTTACTTTGGAATGACAGATCTCTGTCTCGGCACTTCGTCCGATTCAGATTACATACCTACCGGAAGGACCTTTGTTCCGACGGTGTTCGGAAGACTAGTCGCCGTACCGGTTGGACCCCAGTGGATGTACGCGGAGGCGAATGAAGACGATGAGGAGTAGAGCTCCAAGGAAGAATAAAGTAATCTAGGTGGTATTGTAATAGAACGTATTTTAAATTCCCGTTGGCTTGGGCTTGGAGCCAAATAAGTGGTTTATATGTACCACATGTAATATAAGTTTGTGAGTGTGTTATGTATTATACGGTGTATATACATAATAAATGTTTGTTTTGGATTTGCTTCTTGATTTCATTATGTGACTAGTACCGGGCAATGAGTTGAGCTCGTAAAACATTTGCATGGTGTAATTATGAGTAATCGCTCTTTGTTACAGGACTAGGGGGAAATGGCGTTAGTAGAAACCGAAGAGGCTCGGCAGAGAGCGGGAAGAAAGAGAGAAAGAGGAGGCAGATGCAGCAGCTAGAGCAGTAGAACGCACCACCACCACCACACCCAATGTTGCACCCGTACTTCCAACAAGATATGAGGTCAATGGAGGAAGATAGGAGGCGTTACCAGGAAAGCCGTAACAAGAACATGCAAGATTTCTTTACCCATGTCATCAATGATAGGGGTAATGAAGGCAAGGGAGTAACCCTATCGGACTTCCAAAATGCAAGACCACTACCATTTACATCAGCTCCAGTAACCAATGGACGCCGAAGATTGGCTCATGGATACGGAGCGGAAGTTGAAGACCGTTGGTTGCAACGATGAGGAGAAGATTAGATATACCACTTATCCGTTGTCGTGACCAGCAAGCATCATGGTGGGAGAACCTTGTAGCAAGACACCCTCCAGTATAAGGTATTTACATGGGAGGAGTTCAAGAAGAAGTTTCGGGATGCTCATGTTCCGGACAGCGTGGTGGAGCCGAAGAAGAGGGAGTTTGAAGAACCGAGATGTAATACCGCACCAATCATACAAGATGTTCGGGATTTCAATAGGTTATCCAGATATGCACCCGAGGATGTGGATACAGAGGAGAAGCGGAAGAAGCGGTTCATGAAAGGCATGAATCCATACATGAAGATGCAACCGAGGTTGGCACGGACCGCAGAATTCCAGAACCGATTGATTCGGCAATCACTTTCGAGGATGATTACAGTGCAGTGTCCAAGAGGATAGGAGGAAGAGGGCTCGTATCGAGCCAAGGAAGTACCCAGCCGCAAACCAACCCCGCATCGAAGTTTCAAACCCCGATTCCGACCTACCGGTAATCGCACAACCGGGGAGGTCGAATCGAACCCCAAGTCACGCATCATCCGTAGCAACCGTGGCGCGAGGGGACACATCCGAAGGGAATGTCGGAAACCCAGGATCATCCGTTATGGTTGTGGACAGATGGACACATGAAGCCTGATTGTCCTAATAAGGCTTCATGGGGTGGACAAAACTCCGAAGGACGAGGAGGAGGTGGCAAAGATAACAACAACAACCGCAACTACAACAACAACAACAACAAGAGGGGCAAGCCATATGGAAAGCTGAATTGCACAACTTTGGAGCAAGCGGAAGAGTCGGATCAAACAAGCCTTAGGTACGCTAAGCATTCTTACTCATCCCGGCAAAGTACTATTTGATACCGGAGCAACCACATCATTTCTTGCATTGGAATTTGTGGAAAAATTCGGGCTTAGATGTTCTAAGTTAGAAACCCCTATAACTCGTTCTATCCGCGGGGGAACGATCTTAGTAACCCACGTGAAAGAAGCACAAGTCATAACCATATGTGACCGTGTGTATTTCGCGGACCTATTCATCATACCCATGAAGGACATATCAGCTCATCCTAGGGATGGATTGGTTGACGTAAAATGGAGCGGTGATTAACTCGTGGAGACAAAACAAGATCACTTCGCAACTCCATCGGAGGTCGAATAGTGTTCCAAGGAGATAAGTACAATGAGTTAGAGATTGGATTGGAACTCAATAGTCCGAAGGAGGTGAGAATTGAAGATATTCCCGTAGTGAATGAGTTTAAGGATGTATTTCCTAAGGAACTACCGGGGATGCCACCCGATAGAGAGATAGAATTCACAATCGATCCGATTCCAGTGCACAAGACCAATAGCACAACCACCATATAAGATGGGGCCAAAGGAGTTAGTGGAACCGAAAGCTCGTATAGATGAACTGGAATGTATGGGATTCATTCAAGAAAGTGTGTCACCTTGGGGTACACCAGCTTATTTTTGTGGATAAAAGAGATGGAGGAAAGAGAATGTGTGGAGATTACGTAAATTTGAACAATGTAACTATCAAGAACAAGTATCCTTTACCTAGAATTCAAGACCTTTTTGATCAAGTTCAAGGAGCAGGAGTCTTCTCGAAGATAGATTTAAGGTCATGATACCATCAAATCAAGATCAAGAAGGAGGATGTACCAAAAACAGCATTCGTATCAAGGTACGGACACCATGAATATTTGGTTGTACCATTTGGACTAACAAATGCACCAGCAATTTTCATGAATTTGATGAACAAGATATTCATGAAGTACTTGGACAAGTTTGTGATAGTGTTCATAGATGATATTTTAATCTATTCCAAAGATAAAGAAGAACATGCCAAGCATTTGAAGATAGTTCCGCAAACTTTGAGGGAACATCACCTATATGCAAAGTTCAAGCAAGTGCAAATTTTGGTTAGATAGTGTTGAATTTCTTGGACATGTCATAACCAAAGAAGGCATAGCGGTGAATCCAAGCAAGGTTCAATCCGTATTGGAATGGAAATCACCTAAAAATGCTAAGGAGATACGAGGATTTCTTGGTATGGCAGGCTACTATCGGAGATTCATAGAGGGATTTTCGAAGATTGCAGGACCAATGACCAAGTTACTCAAGAAAAATACTCCATTTGTGTGGACAGATGAGTGTGAAGCCGCTTCCAAACACTCAAAGATAAGTTAACCACAAGACCGGTGTTAGCAGCTCTCGAACCCGGAAAGGATTACACGGTGTATTGTGATGCTTCCAAGAATGGACTTGGATGTGTTCTTATGCAAGATCGGAAGGTAATAGCTTATGGATCAAGACAGCTTGAAACCACATGAACACAACTACCCAAGACATGATCTCGAGTTAGCGGCAGCTTGTGTATGCTTTGAAGAGTTGGAGACAATTTCTATATGGATCCAAGTGTGAGTTATACACCGATCACAAAAGTTTGAAGTATTTCTTCACCCGTAAAGAATTAAACATGAGACAGAAGAGATGGTTGGAGTTGATTAAGGATTACGACCTTAAGATCAACTATACACCAGTGCAAGGCTAATGTAGTAGCAGTATGCCCTAAGTAGGAAAAGTACGGAGAATCAACCTACGGAATGGGAGATTCCAAAGGAACTTCGAAGGAGTTAGAAGATGCTCGGATCTTGTTTATTCAAGGTGATATCAAAGGAAGTATAGCAACCATGAGGATTATGGATGAGATGTACTCAGACTTGAAATATGAGATTATCCGAAAGCAAGCGGATGATTTGTTCATTCAAGAGGAAATCAAGAGGATTGGCGAAGGAAAACCATCGGAATTCCATCTAGGGGATTTTGATTCATTATACTTCCGTAAAAGGATCTCGTATACCGGATGATCCAGTAGTGAAATCAATCATATTAAAGGAAGCACATGAAACTCCTTATTCAATACATCCAGGAAGTACCAAGATGTATATGGATTTGAAGGAGATGTTCGGTGGAACAACATGAAAAGAGAAATAGCACAATATGTCTCGAATGTCATACATGTCAACGAGTGAAGGCAGTAACATCGTAGTCCCGCGGGATTACTCAAACCACTAGAGATACCGGAATGGAAATGGGATGAAATCGGAATGGATTTTGTTACTGGTTTACCAATGACTAGTAAGAGAAAGGATATGATATGGGTAATAGTGGATAGACTTACCAAGAGCGCTCACTTCATAGCCGTAAACACAAAGGATACTGCAAAAAAGCTTGTGGATATATATGTAAAGGAGATTGTGAGTAAGCATGGAGTACCAAAGAAGATAGTCTCAGATAGAGGTTCGATTTTTACATCAGCATTCTGGAAACAACTACAAGAATCTTTGGGATCCAAGTTGGATTTCAAGACAAGATATCATCCACAAACCGGAGGACAAACCGAAAGAACCAATCGGATACTTGAAGACATGCTTAGAGCTTGTGCTCCGAACTTTGGAGGTTCGTGGGAGGATCATTTACCTTTAGCGGAGTTCTCATATAACAATAGTTATCGCAGTAGTATTCAGATGGCACCGTACGAGGCATTGTACGGAAGGAAGTGTAGATCACCAATTTGTTGGTTTGAAACCGGAGAAAACAAGGAGTTTACACCGGATTACATCAAGGAGAGACAAGACGTCATCGAGGTAATCGTGGATAGACTCAAAATAGCTCGCAGTCGTCGAAGAGTTACGCCGACTTAAAGAGAAGAGATTGGGAACCGAAAGTGGGAGACATGGTTTATCCGAAGGTTAGCCCAATGAAAGGACTTAAGAGGTTCGGAGTGAAAGGAAAGTTAAGCCCTCGATATATAGGACCATTTAAGATACTCACTGTAATCGAGGAACAAAGATTTGAGTTGGAGTTACCGGCACAATTAAGTCAAGTTCATAACGTATTTCATGTATCCCAACTCGTAAAATGTTTGAAGGCACCGGATGATCCTATCACATATGAAGAAATAGAATTGCAATCCGACCTAACTTATGTGGAAAGGCCCGAAAAGATCTTAGAAGTTCAATGGAAGAAGTTAAGAAACAGGGCAATCAAATACCGTAAAGTGCAATGGCAACATCATCCCGAGCGAGAAGCTACTTGGGAGACAGAAGAAGAACTCGTGAAGTCTTACCCCGAGATGTTCAGTACCAATCTTAACTTCGGGACGAAGTTTCGTTAAGGGGAGAGGCTGTAATAACCCGTAACATAGGAACAACGAAGGGTAGATTTAGAAATGGGATGTGCATTTCATCGCAAAACGGGGAAATTTTCGCGCCTTATTGCAACTAAACCTAAGAGGGATCGAGGTTCTCTCTCATTTTGCATCTAGGGTTAGGCAATGTGAGTTAGGGAAATTTCGACATGATCTCTTTTGTAACTAGTTACTTTGGGGAATGTTTGCATTTGATAAGTGTTAAACATTTAAATATAAACATCACACAATATAAACAATGAATTTAAAATTCAAACACAAGATACAAATTCAAATCATTTTGAATTTCAAAGTAAATATCAAATACAATATTTAATCAAGAATATACACATTACATAATACAAAAGCTCATAAACCAAAAACTTGAGCTTTATTGATGTACAACACAATTACAAAGTCTTTACAATATTCTTGATACAAGAATTGAGATATAATGAACGTAATAAAAGAAAAGGAAAAATTACAAGTTTAATTCTAAACTAAACCTAAACTAAGTATCTTGAGGATGATCTTCTCGGTCATATTCACCTTCAAACCCGCAAATCAAATAACAGGTACTAGCAAGAATACAAGTGTTAGCAAGATTCAGCTTAGACAAGCTAGCGTAAATATCACAAAGTTCAGCTTTGGACAATGAAACCGTCACAAGACACTTGTGCTTGTCCAAAGCCCGGACAAGCACAAGATAGGAATAGGCAGTACCAACACCGAGCAGGCCACAAGGGGCTCAAGTTTCCACATATGAAGGCTGCCGCTAACCAAGCAACAAGCAAGGCAATGCAAGGGATGAGTCACAAAGTAACCAGTGCCTTGTGTGTCATGGCCAGGGAAGAAGTAGAGACCATATAAATAGCACACAAACCCTAGAACCAAGGCACGATCGATCGATAAGATCACCGGGTAAGGGTGAAGCAAGAACAAGCACAGCTCATCCAAGCTCATAACCAAGAACAAGAACCAACACAACCAACTTAGCCACCAGGAATCATGGTGACCCGAGAAGATCAACCGTAATCTGGAGGTGAAGGGCCGTGAACGTAAACCCCAAGTCTACATCAACCAAATATTTCATACTAGGAGCCGGAACAAGGTATACCAAGTTCCCGGACAGGATCCAATGGATTTGATCCATCATATATGCATGAAATAAGCAGGGGAATGAGCAGATGCTCATATGGGTAGATCATCACTTGGTTTTCACCAAGGATCACTGCTAGTCTAAAAAGCTACCAAAATAGAAACCATCCAGATACAGATCTTGTGCACAGAAGCAAGATCTGATGCACAGATAGCACCAGAGATGTATTGCAATGAATAGCAAGCTAGTATAGACTACACAGAAAATCCTAGGCACATAACCATCGTAAACCCTAGATTTCTTCACAGTGCAAGCATATTGGCATTCATACTTACTATGATCCCCTAATATGCAAGCAAAGTTGAGTAGCCAACAAGATCCAACCAACCAGGTGAGCAACCAGCCAAGAGCAAGGCTACCGAGGTCACATCACACTTAGCACCAAATAAGAGCAAGTCAAATAGATCACATCACTATCCGTAAATGGATTCAGACTCTAATTGCTTGTAAAAGAATCATGAACAACAAATTCATATACAAGCAAGTCATTTAAATCATCACCGCATAAGCAGCTCATCGAATTTAAGTAATTCAAGCATGAATTTATCACAGTATTCATGCTAAGCATGACAAGAGCATACCGTTAAGCAACACAATTTAATTTATAGCCACTAGAGCAAGTCTAGATAGCTAAGATGAGCAACAAGACAAGTAAGCAACAAGACACAGTGATGCTTGAGCATCAGCATCACCAACCAAGTGATTCATAGAGCCACAAGTATTAGCCAAGAAACAATCACCGTCACCAATTGATCGAATGGAGCAATTATAGCAAGCCAAGTTACACAGGGAGGTTAGCCAACAAGCAAGGAATGATCCAATGGATCATTGGCTTGCAAAGGTAGCACCGAAGCATATCACAGTACACCACTAGCACACACACAAGTGTCACGTATGCAACACAAGTACACCTAGACAAGCATAGCATGGCATAGTTAGCTCTTGAGCAAGCACAAGAGAGTATAGCAAGTGTAGAACATGCTAGGAACAGCAGAGAAGCAAGCACAAGCATGAACAAGCAAGCAAAGCAAGATGTGCCGATATCAATAAATGGTAATTGGGCCATGAACTTACAACTAACAGAAGCACAGGCAAATTGCATAGGAATAGCATGGCTCTGTGTGATCACAGGATCACCAGAGGGCAGCAGAACATGAGGAGGAAGAAGAACAGAAGCATGGGAGGCGCACAGAAGAGGTAGAGGTGAGACAACACTTACTTGCGCCTGGAAGCACAGGCTAGGGCATGGCGAGGCAGATGCTCGCGCGGCCCTAACAGACCGCAAATCCAGGGTAGGCGCCGACGTTACGCCGGCGAACCCGTACACGAACCAAGCACCACCGTAGCAGCACTCGAGGCGACGGCACGAATACCGCAAGCAGCACCCGCGCCGAGTCAACCCCGTGCACGTACTCATCGTCGGCGAGGGCGAGATCTCGCCGGAGTTCGTCGAGGCGATTCTCCACGAGATCCGGATCGGAGGCGATTCGCCGTAAGAGGACGAGAAGGGAGAAACCGCTCGGACAGATCGATAGATCTCGCTCACGGCGGTTCAGGATCGGGTGGTGGCTACGGCGGAGAAGGCCGGCGATGGCCGGAGCAGGGCGGCGGCCATGGCGGCGACGCCATCGCCACGGGAGTCGCCAGACGGTTAGGGTTAGACGAGCGAGTGAGAGGGCCGAGTGAGAGTGAGTGAGGTGGGCCGCTTCGGCGCCACCGAACCCAAAAGGGGGCCAGCCTTATTGGGCCGTCCCTGGGTTAGTCTATTGGGCTGGGCCCAATATGAGTCCAAGGGGTATTTTGGTCTTTTCCTAATTAATAAAAGATCAAAACTTTACCAAATTTTAATAAATCATAAACAACTCTAAAAATCCAATAAAAATTGGATTTATGAATGAAAAATAAATCTTAACCAGAATAAAATATGAAATGGAATTTATGAAACAAATTCAAAATCATGAATTTTCAGAATTTAAATAATCAATTAGAATTTTCAATTATTATTTCCTTGTATTTAAAATTCAAGGAAAAATCTCAAATAAGTTCAAAAACTTATTTTCAAACATTTCAAAATGAGATTCTATTATTCCAAGTCATCTCTTTTGAACCGAGAATTTTTCCAGTAAAACTACTATATTCCCTTTTATTCCAAAAACTATAGAGGTAACTCTATAATTTCAAATTATTTTGGAATGACTAAGGTAATTACCAAGCAAACTCATGTTACTTTGAATTGTTGTACTTTGTGTGAATTACAATGATTAATACTTTTAAATCAATTGTAAATTACCGTCAAAGACATAAATCTTAAATACAACCCTAAATTGTAATAATTCAATGGGGTAAAGGGATTCAACATAAAATAATACATCCATGATTGCATTATTTGGATTTTTATAACATTGTCCTTACCGGACAATGATGCTTCTTACGTAACCCGAGGTCCAGGTTCCATCAACCGCATTGAACCGCACTATCTCGCAGTCCACGTGCAAGTTCACCCTTGCTCATGTCAACTTGATTATTTTCTACTACTTTGATGCAAAGCTATATACTTATCATTCCCGCATTGCAAATGAAATGTTATTTTCCAACTATGAATATGACTATGTGGCTGGCAATGGAACCATGGTATGTGTTGATATGGTGGAGGTTCCATTGCAATGGGTTATATCACCCTAGGATTAAATTACCAATGCCGTCCAGTTGATTCTAGCGCCGTACATATCGCGTTGACCATAAGATCTATAATGGCTCTGGGGAAGCCAGCTATATCTTTTCCCTCTCGCATGCCAACGGACCGGTAATAGGGGTTGCCCGTATCGGTCTATCTTTGGTAAAGGTGGGGACATGTGGTCCTGCACGGTCTACCATTAGATACAGGAGAGGGTAGACTTATTATTGGTCTATGAAGGATTGTAAGGGTTGTCCGGATCGGTCTATCTATGGTGTATAGGGCAGGGCATCATAATTGTTCTGAACGGTCTACCTTATTGGTAAAGGTGAGAACCAGAGCCCGTGCTCGGTCTACCCATAGATATAGGAGAGGACAAACTTACAAAAGGGTGGGTCTCGCGAGGTCGTGGAGAAGGTGGTGTGGGCTTGGATCCTTATACCCGGCCTCACACCAAAGGAAGTGTGAACGGGGGCAAGTCCTCGCGGATGGCAAAAAGGGTAAGATCTCTTGTGGGAAAAGTAACGCACCTCCGCAGAGTGTATCAAATTGTGGTCGTCACTCCTTGTTCCGGGAAGGAACCGCGAACGCGGCAGGAAAGGAACTCCACGAAGTTCTGGTCAACCTGTGAAGACTGACGGGCATAGTTTTCATAATAAAAGCAACCTTTTGAAGAAATGTTTTCAAAACATGCATTGACCCGCGATTTCCTGATCAATGGTCGTAGCTAGTGCATCAAACACCTTTTTATTCTTTTAGAACTTGCCGAGTACCTCTCGTACTCACTTTCTTTCGACACCCTTGCTAGATCGTGATCCGGAAGTGGATGCCATCAACGATGGAGCACCGTAGGGAAGCTACGAGCCGGTATACGAAGAACCCGATCTTACCGGCGGAGTGGAAGGTGTAGACTATGGGATAGTCTACGGACCTGATGACACGGAGGTGGAGGAGTAGTGACATACCTTAGTATCATAGAGCCGAGCAACGTAGAACTTACCTAAATAAGTTGTTGAGCTCTCTTTTATATTGTTATGAGTTGTAATCGTACTTAAGTAGTATCTTAGGGTGTTCTCATAGGACCTGTGAGAGTACCAACTTGTTAAGACAATGTTTGTAATAAAGTATGGAGTGTTATGACCTGCAATGTTTCTGTTGTACCACTCTGAGGGATATGGCAAATTGTGAAGAAGTCCCTTCGCAAAGATCATATCAACGACTTGTATACTACAACATGCAGTGGTATGCTGGGTCACCGCAACCATTCAATATAAACACGTACCCAGACTATGACTTAGAGTCATCAGGATCAGTGTTCCAACTTGCATCGGTGTAACTTGTTACAACGAGCTCTTGGTCACCTCCATAACAAAGAAACATATCCTTAGTTCTTTTCAAGTACTTCAGGATATTCTTGACCGCTGTCCAGTTGTTCCATTCCCGGATCACTTTGATATCTCGCTAGTCAAACTAACAAGCATGCGCTATATCCGGTCTTGTACATAACATGGCATACATAATAGAGCCTACTCGCCGAAGCATAGGGGATCCGACTCATCCTTTCTCTTTCTTCCGCCGTAGCCGGTCCTTGAGTCTTACTCAAGACCTTGCCTCGGTAACATAGGTAAAAACCCTTTCTTACTTTCGTCCATTCTAAACTTCTTTAGAATCTTGTCCAGTATGTACTCGTGATAGCCCTATTAGGCGTCTTGATCTATCTCTATAAATCTTGATGCCTAATATATACGATGCTTCACCAAGGTCTTTCATTGAAAAACTCGTTATTCAAATAACCTTTTACATCGCTTAATAGTTCTATATCATTCCCAATCAATAATATGTCATCTACATATAATATCAGGAATGCTACAGAGCTCCCACTCACTTTCTTGTAAATACAGGCCTCTCCATGGCACTGTATAAACCCGAAGTCTTTGATCACCTTATCAAAGCGTTGGTTCCAACTTCTCGATGCTTGCTTCAGTCCATAAATTGAACGCTGAAGTTTGCATACTTTGTCAAGCATTTTTAGGATCGACAAAACCTTTGGGTTGTACCATATACAACTCTTCCTCAATGTCTCCATTAAGGAACGCCGTTTTGACATCCATCTCGCCAAATCACATAATCGAAAAATGCAGCTATTGCTAACAAAATCCTCACAGATTTTAGCTTCGCTACAGGTGAGAAAGTCTCATCGTAGTCAACACCTTGAATTTGTCGGAAACCCTTTGCGACAAGTCGAGCTTTATAGACAAGTAATATTACCATCAGCATCTGTTTTTCTCTTGAAGATCCATTTATTTTCGACAGCCTTGCGGCTATCAGGTAAGTCTACCAAAGTCCATACTTTGTTATCATACATGGATCCCATTTCGGATTTCATGGCTTCTTGCCATTTGTTGGAATTTGGGCTCATCATCGCTTCTTCATACGTCGCAGGTCCTCATCATTGTTATCCACAATCATGACATTTAGACAAGGATCATACCAATCGGGAGTGGCACGTTCCCTTGTCGATCCGCGAGGTTCGTAGTTTCCTCGTTCGAAGTTTCATGATCATTATCATTAGCTTCCTCTCGTTGCCGTGTAGGCGGTACAGTGCACAACTTCCGGTCATCGCGCTACTCCGATCAACGAGTATAGATTCATCAATCTCATCGAGTTCTACTTTTCTTCCAAGTCACTTCTTTAGTGAGAAATTCTTTCTCAAGAAAGGTTCCGTTCTTAGCAACAAAGATTTTGCCTTCGGATCCGTGATAGAAAGTGTACCCTATAGTTTCCTTAGGGTATCCTATGAAGACGCATTTCTCCGCTTTGGGTTCTAGCTTGTCCGGTTGTAACTTTTTTACATAGGCTTCGCAACCCCAAACTTTAAGGAACGACAGACTTAGGTTTCTTATTAAACCATAATTCATACGGTGTCGTTTCTACGGATTTTGATGGTGCTCTATTTAAAGTGAATGCGGTCTGTCTCTAATGCATAACTCCAAAATGATAACGGCAAATCAGTAAGAGACATCATAGAACGAACCATATCTAAGAGAGTTCGATTACGACGTTCGGACACACCGTTTCGTTGTGGTGTTCCCAGCGGTGTCAATTGTGAAAGTATTCCGCATTTCTTTAAATGCATGCCAAACTCATAACTCAGATATTCACCTCCACGATCGTATCGTAGAAATTTAATCTTCTTGTTACGTTGATTTTCTACTTCACTTTGGAATTCCTTAAACTTCTCAAAAGTTTCGGATTTATGTTTCATGAAATAGATATACCCATATCTACTCGGATCATCCGTGAAGGTTAGAACATAACGATAACCACCGCGCGATGCTACGCTCATTGGTCCGCACACATCGGTATGTATGATTTCCAATAAGTCGTAGCTCGCTCCATCATACCGTAAAATGGAGTCTTAGTCATTTTTCCCATTAGACATGCTTCGCATCTATCAAGTGACTCAAAGTCAAGTGATTCAAGTAATCCATCAGTATGGAGTTTCTTCATGCATTTCACTCCAATATGACCAAGACGACAGTGCCACATATAAGTAGAATTATCATTCAATTTCATTCGTTTAGCATCAATGTTATGTATATGCGTATCACTACTATCGAGATCTAACGTAAATAAGCCATTCTTTTCAGTGTGCTCGACCATAAAAGATATTATTCATAAAAATAGAACAACCATTATTCTCGTACTTGAATGAATAACCGTCTTGCATTAAATAAGATCCAGATATAATGTTCATGCTCAACGCGGGTACAAAATAACAATTATTTAGGCTTAAAACTACTCCCGAAGGTAGATGTAGAGGAAGTGTGCCGACAGCCGATCACATCGACTTTGGATCCATTTCCAACGCGCATCGTCACTTCATCTTTCAAGTAGTCTTCGTTTATTCTTTAGTTCCCGTTTCGAGTTACAAATATGAGCAACCGAACCAAGTATCAAATACCCAGGTACTAGAATGAGAACCAAGTGAGATAAACATCTATAACATGTATATCGGATATACCTTCTTTCTTCTTCTTGACAAGGCCGCTCTTCGGATCCGCCAAATACTTGGAGCAATTACGCTTCCAGTTGTCCCTTCTCCTTGCAGGAATAGCACTCAAGCATCGGGCTTAGGGACGTTCTTAGGTTTCATAGGAGGCGTGGCAGCTTTCTTGCCACCCTTCTTGAATTTTCCTTAGACTTGCCCCTGTTTCTTGAAACTCGGTGGTCTTGTTGACCATCAACACTTGGTGCTCTTTCTTGATCTCAATCTCAGCAGCTTTTAGCATGCCAAAGAGTTCAGGTAACTCCTTGTTCATGTTCTGCATATTGTAGTTCATCACAAAGTTCTTGTAACTTGGTGGCAGTGATTGAAGGACATGTTTAATCCCCAGTCTGTTAGGAATCACTATTCACAAGTCACTGAGTTTCTTCGCATGCCCGGTCATGGCGAGCATGTGCTCACTAATGGAGCTGCCTTCTTCCATCATACAGCCGAAGAAATGTTTCGATGCTTCATAGCATTCCACGGCCGCATGAGTCTCAAATATAGCTTTCAGCTCATTCATCAACTCATGAGGATCATGGTGCTCAAAACGTTTTTGAAGATCGGATTCTAGACTGCACAGGATGGCACACTAAACTTGAGAGTACCGAGTTTTCCGAGTCTCGTAAACAACTTTTACTTCATCGGTTTCAGTTTCTGCAGGAGGGTCACCTAGCGGTGCATCAAGCACATATTGCAGATTTCCGCCAAGAGGAAGATCCTCACATGACGGAACCAGTACAGTGAAGTTGCAACCGTTGCTCTTAAGCTTTTCTTTCTCTAGGAACTGGTTAAAATTGATTGGGGACGCCATCTCTACAACATATATTTGCAATAGTTTAGACTAAGTTTATGACAAATTGAGTTCAAATTTTAATTCAACATAATTCAAAATCTAGGTGAACTCCCACTCAAAACAATATCCCTCGCATTGTCTTAGTGATCACACGAACCAAATCCACCACACCTAAGTCCGATCATCACGAGACAAGGTGTAATTTCAATGGCGAACACTCAAAGTGTTCATCATATCAATCATATGATTCATGCTCTACCTTTCGGTATCACGTGTTCCGAGACCATGTCCGTACATGCTAGGCTCGTCAAGGCCACCTTTGTATCCGCATGTGCAAAAATCGGCTTGCACCCGTTGTATGCACTTGTTGATTCTATCACACCCGATCATCACGAGATGCTTCGAAACGACAAGTCTTGGCAACGGTGCTACTAAGGATGAACACTTTATTATCTTGAGATTTTAGTGAGGGATCATCTTATAATGCTACCGTCGCGATCTAAGCAAAATAAGATGCATAAAAGGATTAACATCACATGCAGCTCATATGTGATATGATATGGCCCTTTTGTCTTTGCGCCTTTGATCTTCATCTCCAAAGCACGGACATGATCTCCATCATCTTCGGGCATGATCTCCATCATCGTCGGCGTAGCGTCAAGGTCAATGGCGCCGTCTTTATGATTGTCCTCCATGTAGCAACTATTACAACTACTTTGAAATACTACTCAACATGAAATTTAAAGACAACCATAAGGTCTCCGCCGGTTGCCACAATACAATAATGATCATCTCATACATATTCATCATCACATTATGGCCATATCACATCACCAAACCCTGCAAAAACAAGTTAGACGTCTCTAATTTGGTTTGCATATTTTACGTGGTTTAGGGTTTTCGAGAGAGATCTAATCTACCTACGAACATGAACCACAACGTTGATACTAATGTTGTCAATAGAAGAGTAAATTGAATCTTTACTATAGTAGGAGAGACAGACACCCGCAAAGCCTCTTATGCAATACAAGTTGCATGTCGAACGAGGAACAAGTCTCATGAACGCGGTCATGTAAAGTTAGTCCGAGCCGCTTCATCCCACTATGCCATAAAGATGCAAAGTACTCAACTAAAGATAACAAGAGCATCAACGCCCACAAAACCATTGTGTTCTACTCGTGCAGCCATCTATGCATAGACACGGCTCTGATACCACTATAGGATAACGTTGCATAGAAAACAAAAAATTTCCTACCGCAAACACACAATCCAAGCCAAGATGCAATCTAGAAGACGGTAGCAACGAGGGGATTATCGAGTCTCACCCTTGAAGAGATTCCAAAGCCTACAAGATGAGGCTCTTGTTGCTGCGGTAGACGTTCACTTGCCGCTTGCAAAAGCGCGTAGAAGATCTTGATCACGGCGCCACGAACGGGCAGCACCTCCGTACTCGGTCACACGTTCGGTTGTTGATGAAGACGACGTCCACCTCCCCATTCCAGCGGGCAGCGGAAGTAGTAGCTCCTCTTGAATCCAACAACACGACGGCGTGGTGTCGGTGGCGGTGGAGAATCCCGGCGGAGCTTCGCTAAGCGTGCGGGGAAGAAGGAGTAGTGGGGCGGCTAGGGTTTGGGGAGAGGGGGGCGCCGGCCATCTAGTGGTGCGGCCACCTTGTGGTTGTTTGGGTGGCCGGCCCCCTCCCCTTGGCCCTCATTATATAGGTGGAACACCCAAGAGTTGGTCTACAAGTCTTCGAATAAGACCCCAAACCAAAACCTTCCATAACACATGAAAACTACCCAAGCTAGGACTCCCACTAGAGGTGGGATTCCCACCCTTCCTTGGGAGGGGGTGGCCGGCCCCCCTTGGGGAGTCCACTTGGGACTCCACCCCCTTTAGGGTTGGCCGGCCATGGAGGTGGAGTCCCTCCGAGACTCCGCCTTCCTTAGTGGTTTCTTTCGGACTTTTCTAGAACCTTCTAGAACCTTCCATAGAACCTTCCGCATCATTTTAAATCACATAAAATGACATCCTATATATGAATCTTATTCTCCGGACCATTCCGGAACTCCTCGTGATGTCCGGGATCTCATCCGGGACTCCGAACAAATATTCGAACTCCATTCCATATTCAACTTCTACCATTTCAACATCCAACTTTAAGTGTGTCACCCTACGGTTCGCGAACTATGCGGACATGGTTGAGTACTCACTCCGACCAATAACTAATAGTGGGATCTGGAGATCCATAATAGCTCCCACATATTCAACGATGACTTTAGTGATCGAATGAACCATTCACATACGATACCAATTCCCTTTGTCACGCGATATTTTACTTGTCCGAGGTTTGATCATCGGTATCACTCTATACCTTGTTCAACCTCGTCTCCCGACAAGTACTCTTTACTCGTACCGTGGTATGTGGTCTCTTATGAACTTATTCATATGCTTGCAAGACATTAGACGACATTCCACCGAGAGGGCCCCGGAGTATATCTATCCGTCATCGGGATGGACAAATCCCACTCGTTGATCCATATGCCTCAACTCATACTTTCCGGATACTTAATCCCACCTTTATAACCACCCATTTACGCAGTGGCGTTTGGTGTAATCAAAGTACCTTTCCGGTATAAGTGATTTACATGATCTCATGGTCATAAGGACTAGGTAACTATGTATCGAAAGCTTATAGCAAATAACTTAATGACGAGATCTTATGCTACGCTTAATTGGGTGTGTCCATTACATCATTCATACAATGATATAACCTTGTTATTAATAACATCCAATGTTCATGATTATGAAACTAATCATCCATTAATCAACAAGCTAGTTAAGAGGCATACTAGGGACTCTTTGTTGTTTACATATCACACATGTACCAATGTTTCGGTTAATACAATTATAGCATGGTATATAAACATTTATCATAAACATAAAGATATATAATAACCACTTTTATTATTGCCTCTTGGGCATATCTCCAACATTGTGGCCATCCTAGCCCTCCCCCTCCGATTCCTCCAGCCCCTCATCTCCCTCATCCGACAGCTTCCTCTGTGGTGGTGGTAGGGGGTCTGAATGTTCCTCCCGCTCCCCGCCTTCCCTGACTATGCGCACCTTGAATCCCTGAGAGTTGACGAAGAGAATAGTGTAAGGTGGGAGCTGCACCGGGGCCCTGCACCCGATCAGCACCCTAACAGGATCCAAAGGCGATTCCAGAGAGCTCTCATCCACCGCAATGGGGCATCCCAGTTCCCTAGCTGCCAGCAGGATACGGACAGCCTGCCTATAGGGCGGCGGCACGTCGAAGAGCTTGATCCAGCATTCCTCCAGCTCCTCTACTGCTGCGGGGTCCCCAGCGTTTGAGGTGACGATGATGTGCAGCTTGGTTGTTGGCAGCGTGAGACCCCCGCCCCTGATGGCCATGCGCAGGCTCTCTTTCGAGGGAAAGAACATGGCGAAGTCAGATTGGTTGATCTTCTGCACACGCCACTCCCAGTCCTCATCCACTAGGTCCTTGAGTTCGTCCTCCAATTGTTCAGCAGAGAGGTCACCTCCTTCAAGAATCACCATAGCCGCATTTGGCGCCGGTGGAAGCAGCTCTTCTTTCGGGACATCACAACAAGTGAAACCTCTGCCATCCTCACCATAACCCGCCCAGAAGGGCTCTGAGGCCTTAGACAAGGACGCACACATCGCTGAAAGATGACCCACCTTGTTGCATTTGACACAGAAAGGATCGTCCTTGCACTCCGCTTGGATGTGCCCTGGCTTCCCACAATGGTAGCAGACGATGTGTGCCGCGTCACTACTCGATGGGGCCCCTCCCTCCGCCGACGCGCGTCCCTGGACTGCACGCTCCCCTTCCGTGGAGCCCTGAGGTCTTGGAGCCACCCGCCCCGGATCCCGCCCCCGCGGAACCAAAGGAGGAGGTGGATGTGGACGTCGCGACTCCCGCCCCTGCGCTCCCTCACCCTTCCTTCTTCCTCACGCCGCCGATGTGCCTCGTTGTCCCTCTGAAATTGTGGACGGCGTTGCTCTTCCTGCTCGCGCTCCAGCCTTTGGCGCAGATCTTGGTCTCTACGGCGCACATCTTCACCGTTGAACTGGTCAAAGGACCGCTTCCCCCTCCTCTCCCTGTCCATCCTCAGAGGTTTGAGCACAGGCACAGAGGAACCACTCGCACCCGCAGAGACGAGTAGCTTTGCGTGACGGCGATGGCGCTGGATGTCTCTGGTGGCGGCTGGAAACCCTAACTCCCAATCTAGGGTTCCAACCGGCAGCCAACACCACTTAAGTACCCTTGGTGGAGGGGTAAAAGCGTCCTCCCCCCTGACAGACGAGCCAGCCTCCATCTGCACCGAAGAAAAATGCCCCTGGGCCACGTGTCCGTCATCCAGCGGTTCCTCCCGAACCCTGGCCGAAGAGGCTGGCCCAGCCCAATCAGGCCCCGAAAGGGGTGGCCCAGCACAACCGGGCCCCGAAAGCGATGGCCCAGCCCATCCAGCCCCAACGCACGAATCTCCGTGTCCCTCCCCAGGAAACCCTAGGAGCTCCAGCGCCCGCGCCCGAGGCGGCGCCGCCGCCGGCCGGAGCGAGATCTGGATCTCGCCGACGAGGACCACCGGCGGAGAGCCCGACCGCTCCTCCTGAGCCTGAGACTCAACCTGCCCCGCGCCGCTGCCCGACCGCAGCAGAGAAGGGAAGTCCACCTCCGAGTCTAGCCGCATCGGCGAGCACCGCCGCTCCTCAAGCCTCAGAGCAGGCGCCTCCGCCACCAGGCTCGCCGGAGAAGACCCATCCCCGGCGGCCCCCTCGAGAGCCAGAGCCAAGAAGTCACCGAGACACGCAACCGACGGCCGCTCCCCAGACCCAACTTCCCCAGCTACCTCCTCCTCCGCTGCCAGACCCACCGCTTCGTTCTCCCCGATCTCGCCCAAGATCTGGAAGGGGTTGCCCGTCGAACGCCACTGCGCCCCCCGGCGGCCGGCGGAGAGCTTCCTGCGCCCGTGAGACGTACGCGGATCAAATTATATGGATTGGGAATGTATTAGCGGTATCATTGCATTTGCCTTGGAAAATTCTTTCATTTCATATATCTTCATACTAGTTTTGTGGGCATTCAAAGTTACAAGTTCTTTACCAACGACAATGAAGGGGGGCTTACATTTGGACGGTGGGAGTACACAACTGCATGCACATCTTTATTCCTTCATGAAAGCATGTATAAAACATATATGGAATTATGTTTAATCTTCATGTATTCATCAACCAGATATGAAACTACGCATGCATGTGTGTTCTTTCACGAAAATATGTATTAAACAGATATGAAACCATGTTGAATCTTCATACATTCATAAAAACTCGATCAAACATTTATGAAATCTCACAAAGGTCAAGAGCATGCTTATATCCATAAACATGAAGGGTCTATATGTAAAAAGATTGACAAGGAAAATTTAGCACGAATCTCAGAACTCTCTATGGCGATGATTGTGATGAGACATCAACACATAGGAGAATGCAATTTTTCGGTTGAAAACACATTTTTTTTCTTTCTAAAAGAGTTTTGAGTTGAATGCTTTGCTCTCTTAAATAGAACAAAGGTAGTCACACCTATTCACCATAGTTACTCGTGCTGGACACAATGGGTCTGCGCACTTTCCCCCTTTCTCTCTCTCTCCTCTATCCCTCTCCTTGAGAGTCTCCATCCCGCTCCCGGCTCTCCTCTCCTTCTTGGCCGGCGGCGCCGCCGTCCGACGAAGATGTGAGGGGAGAGGCCGGTTCTCTGTACATAGTAGATCTAGGGTTCTTGGCCTTGTGCCAGTTTTGGGTGTTTTGCCCGGTAGATGGAGACGAGTGGAAGATCTCGGCGCCCAGATCTTCACTGCTCTAGGGATTCTCCTTCTCTTGCTGTTGCTCCGATGGCCGGAGGCAGTGGTGATGGGAGAAGCCACCGTCTCCTTCAATAAATTAGTGGCTGCAGGCCGCTTCTTGGAGTTCAGGTATGGTGTTCTTCCGCTCTTGCTGGCCGGCCGAGGTGGCGAGGAGAAAGAGCGGTGTGATGCCTTCCACCCTGTAGCATCTGAGCTTCTGGCCGGCCGTGGTGGCGAGGAGAGGCAGAGGTGTTTCTTGGTGGTTGTTCCTTCCAGAAGTGGTGTTTACCCTCCGGTGGTGGGGGTGGTTCGGCTGGAGCAGTGGAGGAGACAGGGCCTGTTCTTCTTTCATCTTCAAAGCTGTCGAGGTGATGGCGTTGAGATGGAAGGTTATCCATGGCCTGGTTCTCATCCTCCTGCTCTGGGGATACAAGCTGCAGTTCTTGGAGATGCCAAGCTTCGCGCCAGACGAAGCTATCTGCGGCAGAGTGAGCCGCTTTGTACTCGGCTCAGTCCGAGCTTCTACTTCCCAGAGGCCAAGTGGACCAACGGGAAGATCTTCCGCTCCTACCACGACGCTGGACCAAGTGGTTCGTCCCCGGCGCCGGTGTCGTCACTGTGGTGGAGCAAATCGACGGCGAGTTCCGTCGGAAGCGGTGCAGAGCTAGGAGGACCCGATTGCTTTTTACCAATCTTTTCCAAGGGTTTTCCTGTAAAAGTTCAGTCCTTATCCAAAATACCCCTGACCTGTAGGGGCTTTGTTGTACTTTGTAACCACCGCTTGGATAATATATGCAGCTAGGGTCTTCGGACCCTGTCCCCTGTTCAAAAAAAGGTAGTCACACCTTTTTGAATTTCTTACAAAATAATATTGTTGTTTCACCGAGTGATTTAAATGAACGCCACAATGTTCTCTTCTCAATTAAAGCATATGTCTCACACCTACATCGTCTAAATCCCGGGTGCATAGGTTTGGAGCAGCCTTTGGTTTGCAAGTAAATTATGCTAAATCTAGCCTAATTCCCATCAAGAGTCAAGACAAACTTCATCCTTTTAGTAATGCATTGCAATGTCCGCTGGGAGCATTTCCACTTCAATATCCAGGTCTGCCTCTAAGCACAACCAAACGTAGAAAATAATTTTGCATGCATCTCATCTTGTGTGTGCAGAGGAGACAACCATTCCGCTCAATGTATCTAAATTATGGAACCAAAACATTCAAAAAAAATTATGGAACCAAACTCAGAATGGTGAATTCAGTTTATTCTCTCTACCTATTTTCTAATTCACCCCCTTGATGGGATTCGTAGCATAGAAAACAAAAAATTTCCTACCGCAAGAACGAAAACCAAGCCAAGATGCAATCTAGAAGATGGTAGCAACGAGGGGATCACGAGGCTAACCCTTGAAAATTTCCAAAGCCTACGAGATTAGATCTCGTTGTTGCAGAAGATGATCACTTGCCGCTTTCAAAAGCGTGTAGAAGATCTTGACGGTGCCACAGTCGGGCAGCACCTCCGTACTCAGACACACGTTCGGTGTTGATGAAGACGTCCTTCTCCCCGTTCCAGCGGGCAGCGGAAGTAGTAGATCCTCCTCAGAATCCCGACAGCACGACGGCGTGGTGACGGTCGTGGTGGAGATCTCCGGCAGGGCTTCGCCATAGCGTATGTGGGAGAGGTGGTGGAGGAGGGCGGCTAGGGTTTGGGGAGAGGGGGGCGTCGGCCACTATGGGGTGCGGCCAAGGCTTTGGTGTGGCCGGCCCCCTCCCCTTGCTCCCAGGGCCGGTCCTGAGGTTTGAGGGGCCCGGGGCGGAACTAAAATCTAGGGCCCCATAGTCATCAAAATAATGATTTATATATGTATATATATGAAGCCCTACCAATAAACTTCAAAATGCATGTAAAAATACTCATAAAGTTCCAAAAATGATTTATATATGTATATATATGAAGCCCTACCAATAATCTCCAGAGCTCATGTATAGGAACGGTTGAAATGGTGCAGTGTACGGCGCACATCTGATGGAGAAATATATATGGGTATGTCAACGATAGAAAAGCAAAATGAGTCAAAAATAAAAGTGAAAGAAAAAATGAGTCAATTTTTTTAGAATTGTGCGATGCATTCTTTTTATTAAACAAGAGTGCTGATCAGTCTTGTTGTCTAGTTTAGACCACATGCTAGTCAACCGGGCCCTGTTTAGTCCCTTCATATAGCTTTTTTTAGGATAGTCGCTTCTTACAACTAACGAAAAAAGAAATCTCAAAAAAGAAAATGGCCCAAGTTAGCCCGTGGCAGAAAGGGCCCAAGTCCAACATAACGCTTCGTCTTGGTCGCTGAATCTGACTAGAGAACTGTCGTCCAGCTCTAATGGCGGCGCCAAACTATCTCTTCCCTGCTGCCAAATAATACTACTTCTATTCCTCTCCTGCATGCATGCCTTAACTAGATGGGATTTGGGGCCCCTAGTTTTCTCGGGCCCAGGGCGGCCGCCCCTCCCGCCCCCCCCTAGGGCCGGCCCTGCTTGCTCCTCATTATATAGGTGGAACCCCCAAGAGTTTGACTCAAAGTCTTCGAATAAGACCCCAAACCAAAACTTGCCATAAGGACGAAACCTACCCAAGGTGGGACTCCTACTCAAGGTGGGACTCCCACCCCTTCCTTGGGGGGGTGACCGGCCACCTATGGTGGAGTCCACCTGGGACTCCTCCACCCCTTGGTCTTCCATGGTTATTTCTTCCGGACTTTTCTAGAACCTTCTAGAACCTTCCATAAATGCACCGGATCATTTTCAAACTTATAAAATGACTTTCTATATATGAATCTTATTCTCCGGACCATTTTGGACCTCCTCGTGATGTCCTGGATCCCATCCGAGACTCCGAACAAAACTTCGAACTCCATTCCATAATCCATATCTACTTAAACGGCATCAAACCTTAAGTGTGTCACCCTACGGTACGTGAACTATGCAGACATGGTTGAGACTTCTCTCCGACCAATAACCAATAGCGGGATCTGGAGATCCATAATGGCTCTCACATATTCAACGATGACTTAGTGATCGATTGAACTATTTACATATGATACCGATTCCCTTTGTCACGCGATATGTTACTTGTCCGAGGTTTGATCATTGGTATCTCTATACCTTGTTCAACCTCGTCTCTGACAAGTACTCTTTACTCGTACTGTGGTATGTCATCTCTTATGAACCATTCATATGCTTGCAAGCTAATTAGACGACATTCCACCGAGAGGGCCCAGAGTATATATATCCGTCATCGGGATGGACAATATCCCACTCTTGATCCATATGCCTCAACTCATACTTTCCGAATAGTTAATCCCACCTTTATAACCACCCATTTACGCAGTGGAGTTTGATATAATCAAAGTACCCTTCCGGCATAAGTGATTTACATGATCTCATGGTCGAAGGACTAGGTAACTATGTATCGGAAAGCTTATAGCAAATGAACTTAATGACGTGATCTTATGCTACGCTTAATTGGGTGTATGTCCATTACATCATTCATCAATGACATAACCTTGTATTAATAACATCCAATGTTCATGATCATGAAACTATGATCATCTATTAATCAACAAGCTAGTTATACAAGAGGCTTACTAGGGACTCCTTTTTGTTTACATAACACACATGTATCAATGTTTCGGTTAATACAATTATAGCATGGTATGCAAACATTTATCATAAGCATAAAGATATATAATAACCACTTTATTATTGCCTCTTGGGTATATCTCCAACACCCCTCCCCCCCTTCAAAGTGAATCAATGGGTTATTGTAGGTGGATAAATATAGGCACCATTGTCCTTGGAGAGACAAAGATTTAACCAAGAAAACCTTTCTTTGGCATATTGGGAGTTGGATCAAGGTGGTCTTGTTGGGCTTAATTTCTCAGTTCAGAATAATTGCTCGTTGATGAAGAATGTGTACAAGTTTTATAATTATGCTAATTACCATGGGTTACACTTGTGTGGGAATTATACTATTCTACTTCTCTGTCTCCTCCAAGTGCATCTTTCGGAGGAAGCTTTAGTTCAAGTGAACTTATTTTAGGCACTCTTGACAGAACTCGAACATGCTAATGCTCTAGATACACGTACTTTCTTTGGGAATACAACAGTGCTCAAGGTTTCCAAGGTTTACAAATCACTCATGGGTAATGACTAATGAGGGCACACATGCTACCCTAAAATGGGTACAGAAAGGCTACCGCCAACAGAAGCATACAATGTTTTTTTTTTGGCTCCTCATTCATCATAGACTAAGCACAAGAGCCATGCTGCAAAGGGAATTTTTTATGGAGGACTATCTTGTGCATCTTGTGTAATGAATCTGATCTGACAATATATAATCACGTATTTTTCGGAAAATCCAATTCTGCTCATGGGTACATAACTACATATGGATCTGTAGTGAGAAAACACATTTTAAAATGTCAAAAAAATTGACATAAAATTTCACATGTAGATCTAGACCATTCTATGTCCGGACACAAGTAATCGTGAAAAATAAAAAATAAAATTGTGTTTCATGTAAAAAGACATATTTTGATGCTCTAACATCACTAGTCACATTCATGTAACATTTTCTTTTTTATCTTTCTTATACATACCACATAAAATATTCTTTTTTCGAAAATTTGTGTACGAACATAGAATGCCCGGATGTACAAGCAAAAATTTATATTGATTTTTATAACATTTGATTTTTATGCACTTTTTCCAATGTCCTTTTGCTCAGATGTGTTGGCAGTATCAATGACCCTCCTAGTCACCCCTTATTTGGCTCACATGAATATACATGTCATTATTGCTGCTCTCAAGACTGAGATAAATCAGGCTTTCTTTATGAAAATTATCATGGTGATTGCCTGATCCATTTGGACAACTCGCAATGATCTTTTTTTTTGAAGGAGTGTCTCCAAGCTTAGGTAGATGCAGGAAGAAATTAAAGAATGAGCTTCCTCTGCTGGTGCACAAGGCTAAGAGAAAAAAATATCATGGCATGTCAGGTTGGGTGAACAATTTTATAGCCTAAGTATTTTTAGGGGCCTGTGGCCATGTTTTAGGGACTAGCACATAGCCTTGTATATAAACATTTTAAAAACCAATAAATATACACGGAGTGAGGAAAATCTGTTGAAGAAAAACTTTTTACTTATTATTGTAGCGAATAATCTTCTGCGCAAATCTGCCATACAAACTTCTCCACATTTCTGAAACCGGACCATCACAGCACGCGAACCAATCTACAGTAACATGTTTCACTCTGCCAACACTGAAACAGCACGAATGCAGCAGCGAACGGGGAGACAGAGACCAACAAAAACGCGGCAGCTAGTATACGACTATGCCACCCGATCAAGCACGCTTGATCTACTGACAGACTCCACCCACGAAAGTGTGTCATGTACGTGTTTCCGGCCAAGCTCAACTCAGTACTCCTCGCCTTCGTCCTCGTCTTCTTCCCCCTCGCCTCCGACCTCCTCGTAGTCCTTCTCCAGCGCGGCAAGGTCCTCCCTCGCCTCCGAGAACTCCCCTTCCTCCATCCCTTCGCCGACGTACCAGTGCACGAACGCGCGCTTGGCGTACATGAGGTCGAACTTGCGGTCGATGCGCGAGAACACCTCCGCCACGGCCGTGTTGTTGCTGATCATGCACACCGCGCGGCGCACCTTGGCCAGGTCCCCTCCCGGAACCACCGTCGGCGGCTGGTAGTTTATCCCGCACTTGAAGCCAGTCGGACACCTTAATAATTTTGCAAAAGGCGGCAAAGCAAGAACAGAGAAAACAGAGTCACGGTGCTGCTCAATCCCAACGTCAGGTGATAGATAACAATGAGGAAATTTGCGACGTAATGCTTACCAATCGACGAACTGCACGGTCCTCTTGGTCTTGATGGAGTGGACGGCGGCGTTGACGTCCTTGGGCACGACGTCGCCGCGGTACATGAGGCAGCAGGCCATGTACTTGCCATGCCTGGGGTCGCACTTGGCCATGACGCTGGCCGGCTCGAACACTGAGTTCGTGATCTCCGGGACGGAGTGCTGCTCGTGGAAGGCCTTCTCCGCCGAGATGATGGGCGCGTAGGAGGAGAGCATGAAGTGGATCCTCGGGTACGGCACCAGGTTGGTCTGGAACTCGGTGATGTCCACGTTGATGGCGCCGTCGAACCGCAGCGACGTGGTCAGGGACGAGATCACCTGGGAGATCAGCCTGTTCAGGTTGGTGTAGGACGGGCGCTCGATGCACAAGGACCTCTTGCAGATGTCGTAGATGGCCTCGTTATCCAGCATTACCACCACGTCGGTGTGCTCGATCAAGGAATGTGTCGAGAGCACGCTGTTGTAAGGCTCGACGACTGCTGTTGAAATCTGAAAACGAATAGGTTTCAGCGACATTTTTTCGATAAAGGGTGTAAAGGGTGTTTTATTACTCGAAAGGTCATGATGTGCTCAAACATGAGGATACCTGTGGTGAAGGATAGATGGTGAAACCGAGCTTCGATTTCCTGCCATAGTCTACTGATAGGCGCTCCAGAAGCAATGAACCAAGTCCCGAGCCAGTTCCACCGCCGACAGCATTGAAAACCAAGAAACCCTGGAGGCCAGTGCAGTTGTCCGCCAATTTTCTTATCCGGTCAAGGCAAAGGTCCACTACTTCTCTTCCAACTTCAGCATTAAAAAGAGGTTTTAGAAAAAGGAGTATTTTCCTTAGTAGGAGCACAGGGCTGTTTCCCAAGCATGTCAACTGCTAGTTTAAAATTGGTTGTCCAAGGAGGGAAAAGAGTGATGCATTCCCTGTATGAATAGCAACCTTGGCATCGAATCGAATTATTAAAAAAAATACATGATTTCCACCTGTAGCATGTTGATTGCAATTCTCGAATACTTCTAAATATGTTTATCAGACATTTTCTATACACATTATCTATGCTGAGTCATTTTGACGCTTCCTGGCACCAAATTCCATAAGGACACTTGTATACAGTTTACATATTAAACACTAAGAAAATGGATATTTTGTTTCAAAGTCATCTTAGAAAATAACTAAAAGAATGCATGCAACTTCTCTATAGAATACTAAATACTTGTTCATTTCTAAACCTAAGGCAGCACAAAACTTCTAAGCTTTGAAACTACCCAATTTTCTTTTTTTTTGAAACGACCCAATTTTCATTGGACAACAAATCGGCGAGCAACATTCAAGATCGTCAAATTGTGAATAAGATTTGCTCAGTGGACTTTTAAATTGATAAATGGCTGGTCTCCATAAAAACATCTTTTCGGTGAACGGTAGCTGAGGCCAAAGAATGGTAAGATACCTGTGTAGTGTCCACGAGCAAAGTTGTTAGCAGCATCTTCATTGTGGGAGATGAGCTGCTCTGGATGGAAGAGCTGGCGGTATGCCCCCGTCCTCACCTCGTCAATGACGGTGGGCTCCAGGTCGACGAACAAGGCCCTCGGAACGTGCTTCCCTGAACCCGTCTCGCTGAAGAACGTGTTGAACGCATCCTTCGCAACCCCAACAGAGGTATCGCTGCAACAAGCAGGTGGCATGAACTTCAGGGTTGGGTATTGTGAAGTAGCATAAGACTTTATCGTTAGTAAATGCCACATGGTAGTATGAGTATGCATCCTACTGAAGATCCTTACACAAAACTGGTAGCCTTTTGAGCTTTGATCATGCAAAAAGCAACAAAATTGAAGCAAGCTGTGTCATGGATTCACAAACTGTACACAGAGACATGCTAAAACTAGACATGATTATCAGATCATCTAACAAAACCCCCTTGTGTAACATCTGTTCATCATTCGTAATCAATCCAATGTCACCATCACACAGAATTCTAATCGAGAGAAAGTTCCTCTTCTTCAGGAGAGGAATTCTAACCAAGACAGATCATCACGCAACAATCGGTATATTTCAGAGAACTCCGAAGGAAAAGACAGACAAGCACAAGGATCGGAACAGAGCAGGGGCTGACGCTCACCTGGGCATGAGGCCGTCTGGGTGGATGCCATGCTCGAGGCAGTAGAGCTCCCAGCAGGAATTCCCCACCTGGATGCCCGCCTGCCCTATGTGGATGCTTATGATCTCCCTCATCTCCTCTCCCTGATCTTCTGCTCTGCTCTGTCGTCTCCGATCTTCAGAATTAGTACCTGCACGAAGGAGAGGAAGCAGCCAGAAGGGAACCGGAAAGGGGCTGCTGGAACAGGACAGAGATAAAAAGGTGGAGGAAGGGGCGAGGCCGCACAGCGACGTTAATCGGAGCGGAAAGCGATGGAAGATGGATTACACCGCACGCACGTCGGACGGAAAGCGACCCGAAGTAGGGACAAGATCACTGGGGTGGACCAAGGACCATTTTTCGTTCCCACCACCATCGATTCCCAAATCGAATGCCCGCAGCAAGACGCTATGATCGAAGGCGCCATCCGTATGATGGAGACGACACTGATGGGTGATGAGTTCAACAGTGGCCGGGTGCGGGCAATCCTGATTGTCAAGACTTGATAGTTGCGCTATGTACGTAGGCACACAACCATGATTATTGGAGTGTGCCGCTGACGCCACTGCTCAATCCACATGTACACCGGCAATTACCCCGATAGGATTGAGGTATCTGCTCAAATTACAGTGCATCCTGGCTATACAGTCTGTTCATACATGCTTGCATGGTAATTGAATAGCTTAGAAATCTCCACCGGCGACCTCTAAATAGACGCCGGCAAAGGCGTCGATATGTTGCTATGGGGGATGCCGAAAGTATCTCCTTTGAAATAGGGAAGGCTTCCCCGCACCGGCAATCCCAATAGGCTATTCCCAATAATCTTTTGGTACAAAATAAAATGAAACTCATAAATAAGTGCTAAAATTCAAGTCTAGCTTTTGAATATAAATTCTAAGTATATTTGGCCATCACCAAATCCTTGTCGATGTGCTCGTGGTACATCTCATGCCACGTCCTACCAAAAGGATCCATGCCCGACATGTCCGCCATGAAGATCTTGGCTTCTTGCGACATCTTGACGAATGTAATGTTCAATGCTGCATTCACAACGGCGATGTGCTCCTTCTAAATCTATCAACTTGGCCCGCGCGACTTCGGATTGCGCGCCTCCTAGTCTGAGGCAGACGATGACGATGCAGAAGTTGCCACTCGCGTCTTCGGATTGCGTGCCTCCTAGTCTGAGGCATACCTACATTGCCACCTCCGCAGAAGCTGCCGCAATGGCGGTGTCCTTGCCGGCCAGGAGACGTCGCTTTCAGTCTGCCGCGAATTCCGCGATGATGGCTCGCCGGTTGTGTGCTCCTGCCAGTCTTCCTCCGACATGCTTGCTGGCTTCTCCTTTAGTGAGGTCTTGCGTGGCTTCGCCTTCACCGATGCCTTCTTCTTCTGAGGCAAGCCGAAAGTGGCAGCGAGGTCAAGGGCCTGAACTAGAGAGACACGCGTGAAGTGGAGCGGTAGGCGGGAGAATGCAGCGGCGGATGAAAGGGTTAATTCAGGGGAATAGTTATAGGGTTTTGTTGTGTAGCTGCCACCAGAGGACCCACGGGGTGAAATCCGACTTGGGGCGAGTGTCAGTGTGCCTGATTCCTATCCTGAGCATAAGAGCCAGCACGGGCTCCAAAAATGGGTAACCTACTTTTGTGACGCACTGATCTGACTGTATCTACTCATGCATGTTATTATAAGGGCATGTTTGGTCGCTCGCATGGTTTTTTTTCCTGTTTTCGAGTTTTGGCCTGCCAGCTGGTACATGAGCAAAAACCGAGTTTGGGCCTATTTTCGTACTACAATTGCATGAAGGCGCCATTTGAGCCCACTTTGATTGGTTGGCAACATATCGGAGCTTGCATGTTATTAGAACGACCCGTTTGGGAGGTTGCATATAGTCCTTTATAGCCATCACGCATCTATACTTGGTGAGCTTACCATCTACCAGTTTAGGGCTTAGGGTCTTACAAGCTTAGTACATACGATCACATGCGCTTATGAGAAGATGAATACATGATCCAGATCACCAGCCCGATGACGATGAAGTTCTTGAGCATGTTTTCTTTGCCATGACGTGCGATCTTTGGCAGTCCATGTTCTTCGACCTTGGGAATGGCATGTCCTACGATCCTAGGAGGTTTGGACCCTTTGTTGCCTGAATGTTCTGCTAAAAACTGGGAGTAAGCTTGTTTGCCTCCTCTCTCGTCTTGAACCCTTCGTGGCGGTTCCCTGCATAACCAGTCACTTGTAGGCTAACATCAACCCAACTTGTGTAGATTCTGGACACTTTCCTGTAGAACACCACGTACAAGTTGTATTTCTACCAAGATAGAACATAGGAACTAAATTCAACAACCATGATCACATAAGCAAGAGATAATGGCAAATCTAGTTGGGAACATTAGGCAAGTAACATAAGCATGCATGATCATTGATACGTTCCAAACGTAACTATTAACATGATTTCACAGTGCCAATTCATGTTTTCTGCTATTTTTGTATTTCAGAAAAGTTGTACATGAAATATTCTCGGAATTGGACGAAACAAAAACCAAACCACCTATTTTTCCTGACACGAAGACGGAGTCCAAAGCAAAGACGGAAGGGGGCACCAAGGAGGCCACACCATGCCTAGGCGCGGGTCCCTCCCTGGCCGCGCCTAGGGGTGGTGTGGGCCCCTCAAGCGACCACCGACCTTGCCCTTCCGCCTATAAGTTGCCTCCCGGCGCGAAAACCCTAAATCAAACAGCCTCCGTCCACGAAAAGTTCTATAGCTCCGCCGCCATCGAAGACAAGTTTCGGGGGACAAAAGTATCTGTTCCGGTACCCAGCCGGGACAGGAAATTGCCCCTGGAGCCATCTCCATCGACTCCACCGCCATCTTTATCGCTGTTGCTGACTCCCATGATGAGGAGGGAGTAGTTCTCCCCCGAGACTGAGGGCTTTACCGGTAGCTATGTGGTCTATCTCTCTCTCCCCATGGTATGATCTTTATGTGAGCATGAGCTTTGTAATCTAGTTGAATAAGTAGATGTTACTCTTCATCTATTATGCTACTCAAGTGGTTTTATTATGTGATCTCCGGAGACACCTTGTCCCATGGTGTGAAGGTGACAGTGTGTACACCGTGTGTGTGTCTTTTAGGCTAAATTTTACATAAATACTTATCATGAGTTATAATTTGAGTTAGATGTCTCTATGAAATTGTGGTGTTTGTTAGTACTATCTTTGGATGCTCAAAGTGACAGAGCGGGGTGTCCCTAGATTTGGAACGCGACCTTTAAGGAGTGCTTTTGTAGCCCTACGCGGTGAACTAACCGGAGAGTAGTTCAGAGTAGCATAGTGAAGAGATGATATTTATTTATTCATTTATGATATCATTGTTGAGAGTGTCCACTAGTGAAAGTAAGATTCCTAGGCCTTGTTTCTAAACATTGAAACACCGTTTACAACCAGTTCTGCTACATGTTTGCTTGCTGCCATTTTTATTTCAGATTGCAATTACCACTCATAATCATCCATATTACTTGTATTTCACTATCTCTTCGCTGAAATAGTGCACCTATACACCTGACAAGTGTATTGGGTGTGTTTGGGATCCAAGATACTTCTTGTATCGTAATTGCAGAGTTGCTTGAGAGGGATATCTTTGACCTCTACCTCCCTAAGTTCGATAAACCTTGGGTGCTTCACTTAAGGGAAACTTGCTTCTGTTCTACAAACCTCTGCACTTGGAGGCCCAACACTATCTACAAGAATAGAAGCGTGCGTAGACATCAATCATATAAGCAAGAGATAATGAAAAATCTAGTTCAGAACATTAGGCAAGTAACATAAGCATCCATGATCATAGAGGCAAAAACATCAGAGTTGTTCATCCTTCCAGCTAGTGTGATCTTACTAACAATCACACTAGCTACTATGGTGTCATCCTAACACCACTTCAAAAGAGGGTGCAATACTACCACCCACAACACCGCAAGTTCAACATCATGTGAGGGGTTAGTATATACCACCTCACAGAATATACATGCCTTGGCATCAATGTTCATCAAGTCCTAACTAGTTCAAAATATACAACCAACATGTGAAGGCGACACTACACGTAGTAGTGCTTGGTGAGGTAGATCCTCAGCTAGAGCAGTCTATGGTCCTCAGCCATCTAAGCAAAGTTGTTCCCCTAGTCCCTATTGTCGAAGAGGTAGCTCAGAACCACCATCTCCACCTCTGCGCTAAATCCAGTGGCATCCTAGACGACGGAGTAGAGGCCCATGTTAACGTCGAAAGGGGTGGCATTGGTGATGGCCAACGCCTTGATGGCTTTGGTCACGATGCTCATGTTGTTGACGTACTCCTCTCCCAACACCGACAGTTTCCTCTTCCTAATAGGGTCAACGTATGTCTTACCAAGAACACTAGAACCAGCAACATCAACACTATCATCGGCTGTAGGTGAAGGAGGTTACGCATAGTCATCATAAATTGGGATGGTGTTAGAGTCCTGGGTGTCAAGGTTGTCAGCAAAATGCTAGCCAAGAGGCTCACTAGAGCCCATGGAAAATATGCCAGTGGCCATGCCAAAGAAAAAGATCCGCTGCTCTGGGAGTAGTAGCTAATATAGGCTTGTTCAGGTACTCGACGTCCCTGGGGTGTTCCTAAGACAAGGAAGTGTTGGTTAGTTGTCGCAGGGTACACAACATTAGTTAGCTCAACCAACGAATTATGAAAAGGTGACAAGTGTTAGTACCGAGATATGGCCTCTGTAGTGCTCGTCCTCCAAGATAATGGTATGGGTGTCTGATACGCGTACAGCACGCGTCCGTTGGGAACCCCAAGAGGAAGGTGTGATGCGTACGGCGGCAAGTTTTCCCTCAGAAAGAAACCAAGGTTTATCGAACCAGGAGGATCCAAGAAGCACGTTGAAGGTTGATGGCGGCGGGATGTAGTGCGGCGCAACACCAGAGATTCCGGCGCCAACGTGGAACCTGCACAACACAACCAAAGTACTTTGCCCCAACGAAACGGTGAGCTTGTCAATCTCACCGGCTTGCTGTAACAAAGGATTAGATGTATAGTGTGGATGATGATTGTTTGCGAGAGAACAATGAAGAACAATAGCAGCAGATTTGTATTCGATGTAAAAGAATGGACCGGGGTCCACAGTTCACTAGAGGTGTCTCTCCCATAAGATAAATAGCATGTTGGGTGAACAAATTACAGTCGGGCAATTGACAAATAGAGAGGGCATGACAATGCACATACATGATATGATGAATATTGTGAGATTTAATTGGGCATTACGACAAAGTACATAGACCGCTATCCAGACATGCATCTATGCCTAAAAAGTCCACCTTCGAGGTTATCATCCGAACCCCTTCCAGGTATTAAGTTGCAAAACAACACACAATTGCATTAAGTATGGTGCGTAATGTAATCAATAACTACATCCTCGGACATAGCATCAATGTTTTATCCCTAGTGGCAACAAGCACATCCACAACCTTAGAACTTTCCATCATCGTCCCAGATTTAATGGAGGCATGAACCCACTATCGAGCATAAATACTCCCTCTTGGAGTTAAGAGCAAAAACTTGGCCGAGCCTCTACTAATAACGGAGAGCATGCAAGATCATAAACAACACATAGGTAATAGATTGATAATCAACATAACATAGTATTCTCTATTCATCGGATCCCGACAAACACAACATATAGAATTACAGATAGATGATCTTGATCATGTTAGGCAGCTCACAAGATCCGACAATGAAGCACATGAGGAGAAGACGACCATCTAGCTACTGCTATGGACCCATAGTCCAGGGGTGAACTACTCACTCATCACTCCGGAGGCGACCATGGCGGTGAAGAGTCCTCCGGGAGATGAATCCCCTCTCCGGCAGGGTGCCGGAGGTGATCTCCAGAATCCCCCGAGATGGGATTGGCGGCGGCGGCGTCTCAGTAAGGTTTTCTGTATCGTGGCTCTCGGTACTGGGGGTTTCGCGACGAAGACCTTAAGTAGGCGGAAGGGCGGAGTCGGAGGGGTCACGGGGGCCCCACACAGCAGGGCCGCGCGGGCCCCTCCTGGGCCGCACCGCCCTAGTGTAGCGGCGCCCCGTGGCCCCACTTCGTCTTCCCTTCGGTATTTTGGAAGCTTCGTGGCAAAATAGGACCCTGGCGTTGATTTCGTCCAATTCCGAGAATATTTCCTTTGTAGGATTTCTGAAACCAAAAACAGCAGAAAACGACAGAATCGGCTCTTCGGCATCTCGTTAATAGGTTAGTGCCGGAAAATGCATAAATACGACATATAATGTGTATAAAACATGTAGATATCATCAATAATGTGGCATGGAACATAAGAAATTATCGATACGTCGGAGACGTATCGCATCCCCAAGCTTAGTTCTGCTCGTCCCGAGCGAGTAAACGATAACAAAGATAATTTCCGGAGTGACATGCCATCATAACCTTGATCATACTATTGTAAGCATATGTAATGAATGCAGCGATCAAAACAATGGTAATGACATGAGTAAACAAATGAATCATAAAGCAAAGACTTTTCATGAATAGCACTTCAAGACAAGCATCAATAAGTCTTGCATAAGAGTTAACTCATAAAGCAATAAATCAAAGTAAAGGTATTGAAGCAACACAAAGGAAGATTAAGTTTCAGCGGTTGCTTTCAACTTATAACATGTATATCTCATGGATATTGTCAACATAGAGTAATATAACAAGTGCAATATGCAAGTATGTAGGAATCAATGCACAGTTCACACAAGTGTTTGCTTCTTGAGGTGGAGAGAGATAGGTGAACTGACTCAACATAAAAGTAAAAGAGAGGTCCTTCAAAGAGGAAAGCATCGATTGCTATATTTGTGCTAGAGCTTTTATTTTGAAAACAAGAAACAATTTTGTCAACGGTAGTAATAAAGCATATGTATTATGTAAATTATATCTTACAAGTTGCAAGCCTCATGCATAGTATACTAATAGTGTCCGCACCTTGTCCTAATTAGCTTGGACTACCGGGATCATCGCAATACACATGTTTTAACCAAGTGTCACAAAGGGGTACCTCTATGCCGCCTGTACAAAGGTCTAAGGAGAAAGCTCGCATTTTGGATTTCTTGCTTTTGATTATTCTCAACTTAGACATCCATACCGGGACAACATAGACAACAGATAATGGACTCCTCTTTAATGCATAAGCATGTAGCAACAATTAGTGTTCTCATATGAGATTGAGGATATATGTCCAAAACTGAAACTTCCACCATGATTCATGGCTTTAGTTAGCGGCCCAATGTTCTTCTCTAACAATATGCATGCTCTAACCATTAAAGTGGTAGATCTCCCTTACTTCGGACAAGACGGACATGCATAGCAACTCACATGATATTCAACAAAGAGTAGTTGATGGCGTCCCCAGGAACATGGTTATCGCACAACAAGCAACTTAATAAGAGATAAAGTGCATAAGTATGATACGTCTCCAACGTATCGATAATTTCTTGTGTTCCATGCCACATTATTGATGTTATCTACATGTTTTATGCACACTTTATGTCATATTCGTGCATTTTCTGGAACTAACCTATTAACAAGATGCCGAAGTGCCGATTCGTTGTTTTCTGCTGTTTTTGGTTTCAGAAATCCTAGTAAAGAAATATTCTCGAAATTGGACGAAATAAAAGCCTAGGGGCCTATTTTCTCACGAAGCTTCCAGAAGTCCGAAGACGAAACGAAGTGGGGCCACAGGGGAGCCAAACCCTAGGGCGGCGCGCCCCCTTGGCCGCGCCGCCCGTCATCCGGGGCCCCTGTGCCCCCTCTCGACTTGCCCTTCCGCCTACTTAAAGCCTCCGTGACGAAACTTCCGGTACCGAGAGCCACGATACGGAAAACCTTGCGGGGACGCCGTCGCCGCCGATCCCATCTCGGGGGATCCAGGAGATCGCCTCCGGCACCCTGCCGGAGAGGGGAATCATCTCCCGGAGGACTCTACACCGCCATGGTCGCCTCCGGAGTGATGAGTGAGTAGTCTACCCCTGGACTATGGGTCCATAGCGGTAGCTAGATGGTTGTCTTCTCCCCATTGTGCTATCATTGTCGGATCTTGTGAGCTGCCTATCATGATCAAGATCATCTATATGTAATTCTATATGTTGCGTTTGTTGGGATCCGATGAATAGAGAATACTTGTTATGTTGATTATCAAAGTTATGCTTATGTGTTATTTATGATCTTGCATGCTCTCCGTTACTAGTAGATGCTCTGGCCAAGTAGATGCTTTTAACTCCAAGAGGGAGTACTTATGCTCGATAGTGGGTTCATGCCGCATTGACACACGGGACGATGATGAGAAAGTTCTAAGGTTGTGTTGTGCTTGTTGCCACTAGGGATAAAACATTAGTGCTATGTTCAAGGATGTAGTTACTAGTTACATTACGCACCATACTTAATGCAATTGTCCGTTGCTTTGCAACTTAATACTGGAGGGGTTCGGATGATAACTCTGAAGGTGGACTTTTTAGGCATAGATGCGGTTGGATGGCGGTCTATGTACTTTGTCGTAATGCCCAATTAAATCTCACTATACTCATCATGATATGTATGTGCATTGTCATGCTCTCTTTATTTGTCAATTGCCCAACTGTAATTTGTTCACCCAACATGCTGTTCGTCTTATGGGAGAGACACCTCTAGTGAACTGTGGACCCCGGTCCAATTCTCTTTACTCGAAATACAATCTACTGCAATACTTGTTTTTACTTGTTTTCTGCGCAAACAATCATCTTCCACACAATACGGTTAATCCTTTGTTACAGCAAGCCGGTGAGATTGACAACCTCATCTGTTTCGTTGGGGCAAAGTACTTTGGTTGTGTTGTGCGGGTTCCACGTTGGCGCCGGAATCTACGGTGTTGCGCCGCACTACATCCCGCCGCCATCAACCTTCAACGTGCTTCTTGGCTCCTCCTGGTTCGATAAACCTTGGTTTCTTTACGAGGGAAAACTTGCTGCTGTGCTCATCATACCTTCCTCTTGGGGTTGCCCAACGAACGTGTGAAATACACGCCATCAAGCATATTTTACGGCGCCGTTGCCGGGGAGATCAAGACACGCTGCAAGGGGAGTCTCCACTTCTCAATCTCTTTACTTTGTTTTTGTCTTGCTTTATTTTATTTACTACTTTGTTTGCTGCATTATATCAAAATACAAAAAAATTAGTTACTTGTTTTACTTTACTTAATATCATGCATGTTTTTATTTCACTAGTTAAGCATAATGGAAAACAACAAAAATATGAGCGATCTTTATGAACTTTATCTTGAATTAGGACATGATGTGTTTGAAGAGAGAATTAAAAAACCCATGGAACTTTATATGCATGCTAATGGGAATGTTATTACTATGGATGCTTTGAACACCATTGTTGCTAATGCTATGGAAAATTCTAAGCTTGGGGAAGCTGGCTCGATGAGCGAGGATCTTTTTAGTCCCCCAAGCATTGAGGAGAAAATTTTCTTTTATGATTACAATATGCCTCCTATATATGATGTTAGCCACTTTGTTGAATTTGCTCCCACTACAACTAATAAAATTGATTATGCTTACGTGGAGAGTAATAATTTTATGCATGAGACTCATGATAAGAATGCTTTATGTGATAGTTACATTGTTGAGTTTTCTCATGATGCTACTGAAAATTATTATGAGAGAGGAAAATATGGTTGTAGAAATTTTCATGTTACTAAAACACCTCTCTATGTGCTGAAATTTTTGAAGCTACACTTGTTTTATCTTCCTATGCTTGTTACTTTGCTCTTCATGAACTTGTTTATTTACAAAATTCCTTTTCATAGGAAGCATGTTAGGCTTAAATGTGTTTTGAATTTGCCTCTTGATGCTCTCTTTTGCTTCAACTACTATTTCTTGCGAGTGCATCATAAAAACTGCTGAGCCCATCTTAATGGCTCTAAAGAAAGAACTTCTTGGGAGATAACCCATGTGTTATTTTGCTATAGTACTTTGTTTTATATTTGTGTCTTGGAAGTTGTTTACTACTGTAGCAACCTCTCCTTATCTTAGTTTTGAGTTTTGTTGTGCCAAGTAAAGTCTTTGATAGTAAAGTAAGTACTAGATTTGGATTACTGCGCAGTTCCAGATTTCTTTGCTGTCACGAATCTGGGTCCACCTCCCTGTAGGTAGCTCAGAAAATTACGCCAATTTACGAGCATGATCCTCAGATATGTACGCAACTTTCATTCAATTTGAGCATTTTCGTTTGAGCAAGTCTGGTGCCATTTTAAAATTCGTCAATACGAACTGTTCTGTTTTGACAGATTCTGCCTTTTATTTCGCATTGCCTCTTTCGCTATGTTGGATGAATTTCTTTGATCCACTAATGTCCAGTAGCATTATGCAATGTCCAGAAGTGTTAAGAATGATTGTGTCACCTCTGAATTTGTCAATTTATATTGTGCACTAACCCTCTAATGAGTTGTTTCGAGTTTGGTGTGGAGGAAGTTTTCAAGGATCAAGAGAGGAGTATGATGCAACATGATCAAGGAGAGTGAAAGCTCTAAGCTTGGGGATGCACCCGGTGGTTCACCCCTGCATATATCAAGAAGACTCAAGCGTCTAAGCTTGGGGATGCCCAAGGCATCCCCTTCTTCATCGACAAATTATCGGGTTCCTCCCCTGAAACTATATTTTTATTCGGCCACATCTTATGTGCTTTTTCTTGGAGCGTCGGTTTGTTTTTGTTTTTGTTTTGTTTGAATAAAATGGATCCTAGCATTCACTTTATGGGAGAGATACACGCTCCGCTGTAGCATATGGACAAATATGTCCTTGGTTTCTACTCATAGTATTCATGGGGAAGTTTCTCCTTCGTTAAATTGTTATATGGTTGGAATTGGAAAATGATACATGTAGTAATTGCTATAAATGTCTTGGGTAATGTGATACTTGGCAATTGTTGTGCTCATGTTTAAGCTCTTGCATCATATGCTTTGCACCCATTAATGAAGAAATACATAGAGCATGCTAAAATTTGGTTTGCATATTTGGTTTCTCCGAGGTCTAGATAATTTCTAGTTTTGAGTTTGAACAACAAGGAAGACGGTGTAGAGTCTTATAATGCTTTCAATATGTCTTTTATGTGAGTTTTGCTGCACCGGTTCATCCTTGTGTTTGTTTCAAATAACCTTGCTAGCCTAAACCTTGTATCGAGAGGGAATACTTCTCATGCATCCAAAATACTTGAGCCAACCACTATGCCATTTGTGTCCACCATACCTACCTACTACATGGTATTTTCCCGCCATTCCAAAGTAAATTGCTTGAGTGCTACCTTTAAAATTCCATCATTCACCTTTGCAATATATAGCTCATGGGACAAAATAGCCTTAAAAACTATTGTGGTATTGAATATGTAATTATGCACTTTATCTCTTATTAAGTTGCTTGTTGTGCGATAACCATGTTTACTGGGGAACGCCATCAACTCATTGTTGAATTTCATGTGAGTTGCTATGCATGTTCGTCTTGTTTGAAGTAAGGGCGATCTACACTGAGTTGAATGGTTTGAGCATGCATATTGTGAGAGAAGAACATTGGGCCGCTAACTAAAGCCATGATTCATGGTGGAAGTTTCGAGTTTTGGACAAATATCCTCAAATCTCTAATGAGAAAAGAATTAATTGTTGTCAAATGCTTAAAGCATTAAAAGAGGAGTCCATTATCTGTTGTCTATGTTGTCCCGGTATGGATGTCTAAGTTGAGAATAATCAAAAGCGAGAAATCCAAATGCGAGCTTTCTCCTTAGACCTTTGTACGAGGCGGCATAGAGGTACCCCTTTGTGAAACTTGGTTAAAGCATATGTATTGCGGTGATAATCCGAGTAGTCCAAGCTAATTAGGACAAGGTGCGGGCACTATTGGTACACTATGCATGAGGCTTGCAACTTATAAGATATAATTTACATGATGCATATGCTTTATTACTACCGTTGACAAAATTGTTTCATGTTTTCAAAATCAAAGCTCTAGCACAAATATAGCAATCGATGCTTTTCCTCTATGAGGACCATTCTTTTACTTTCAATGTTGAGTCGGTTCACCTATTTCTCTCCACCTCAAGAAGCAAACACTTGTGTGAGCTGTGCATTGATTCTTACATGCTTGCATATTGCACTTATTATATTACTCTATGTTGACAATATCCATGAGATATACATGTTACAAGTTGAAAGCAACCGCTGAAACTTAATCTTCTTTTGTGTTGCTTCAATACCTTTACTTTGAATTATTGCTTTATGAGTTAACTCTTATGCAAGACTTATTGATGCTTGTCTTGAAGTGCTATTCATGAAAAGTCTTTGCTTTATGATTCACTTGTTTACCCATGTCATATACATTGTTTTGATCGCTGCATTCTCTACATATGCTTTACAAATAGTATGATCAAGATTATGATGGCATGTCACTCCAGAAATTATCTTTGTTATCGTTTTACCTGCTCGGGACGAGCAGAACTAAGCTTGGGGATGCTGATACGTCTCCAACGTATCGATAATTTCTTGTGTTCCATGCCACATTATTGATGTTATCTACATGTTTTATGCACACTTTATGTCATATTCGTGCATTTTACGGAACTAACCTATTAACAAGATGCCGAAGTGCCGATTCTGTTGTTTTCTGCTGTTTTTGGTTTCAGAAATCCTAGTAAAGAAATATTCTCGGAATTGGACGAAATAAAAGCCCGGGGGCCTATTTTCTCACGAAGCTTCCGGAAGTCCGAAGACGAAACGAAGTGGGGCCACGGGGAGCCAAACCCTAGGGCGGCGCGCCCCCCTTGGCCGCGCCGCCCTGTCATCCGGGGCCCCTGTGCCCCCTCTCGACTTGCCCTTCCGCCTACTTAAAGCCTCCGTGACGAAACTTCCGGTGCAGAGAGCCACGATACGGAAAACCTTGCGAGACGCCGTCGCCGCCGATCCCATCTCGGGGGATCCGGGAGATCGCCTCCGGCACCCTGCCGGAGAGGGGAATCATCTCCCGGAGGACTCTACACCGCCATGGTCGCCTCCGGAGTGATGAGTGAGTAGTCTACCCCTGGACTATGGGTCCATAGCGGTAGCTAGATGGTTGTCTTCTCCCCATTGTGCTATCATTGTCGGATCTTGTGAGCTGCCTATCATGATCAAGATCATCTATATGTAATTCTATATGTTGCGTTTGTTGGGATCCGATGAATAGAGAATACTTGTTATGTTGATTATCAAAGTTATGCTTATGTGTTATTTATGATCTTGCATGCTCTCCAGTTACTAGTAGATGCTCTGGCCAAGTAGATGCTTTTAACTCCAAGAGGGAGTACTTATGCTCGATAGTGGGTTCATGCCGCATTGACACACGGGACGGTGACAGAAAGTTCTAAGGTTGTGTTGTGCTTGTTGCCACTAGGGATAAAACATTAGTGCTATGTTCAAGGATGTAGTTACTAGTTACATTACGCACCATACTTAATGCAATTGTCACGTTGCTTTGCAACTTAATGCTGGAGGGGTTCGGATGATAACTCTGAAGGTGGACTTTTTAGGCATAGATGCGGTTGGATGGCGGTCTATGTACTTTGTCGTAATGCCCAATTAAATCTCACTATACTCATCATGATATGTATGTGCATTGTCATGCTCTCTTTATTTGTCAATTGCCCAAG
>NC_061510.1:76567098-76607003 GCF_022539505.1 Lolium rigidum
CGTGTCGCTTTGCATGACGTCGTTACTAACGCTCCGAAACACTTGGGCAACGGCCCGATTTTCCGTGGCTGGGCGTTTGCCACTGATTTTGACCGAAAAAATCGTCGTAGGACTTTGCCCGACGCAGCTTCCACAAACTTCAAAATTTTGGGCATATAGAGAGGTGTTTCAGTACCATGCAAATTTCTACAACCACATTTTCCTCTCTCATAATAATTTTCAGTAGCCTCATGAGAACTCAACAACATAACTATCACATACAGCATGCTTTTCATGATTTCCAAACACATAAGTTTTATCAAGCTCAAAAATAGTTGGATTAAAACTTTCAAACCCACTTTTATCAATAATATAACAAGATGATTGATCAATCTCAAAAGATATGGGACTCATAGATAAAGTCAAGATCTCTCCAATCACATTTTCATTAGTAGTACGATTAATATTATCAAGTAACATAGGACCATCATCTAGAGATTTATCATAAACATTTGCCAAGCAAAACTCTTTAGTACCATGCATTTCGACATCAGGCACAAACAAAGCATTATCATAAGATTTAACAAAGTAGCATGGATTATCATAGATAACAGTAGCATAATTATTCTCACAAGTCTTACTCATAGGTACTATTTCAAGAGAATCCACAAGAACATAACATTCATCCTCTTTTGGTAAGCATGGAGGACAATCAAATAGTGTAAGAGATAAAGAGTTACTCTCATTAGAAGGTTGGCATGGGTAGCTAATCCATTCTTCCTCCTTTTGTTCATCACTCTCCTCTTCTTTTTCATCCAATGAGCTTTCGTGTTCATCAATTTCTTCTTCCTCCGGTTCCTCGCAAATTGTGAGTGCATTCTTGTGCATTAATGAGTCTCTCTTTATAATCAATGATATAAGGATTATCACCGTAGCTTTCTATGCAAAAATTAAGGATAGAAGAGACATAATCTTTAAGGTCCTTACAAACAACACAAGTTTCATAATTTTTAGCAATGAAGGATTCGATCTCGTAAGCTCCCATAAACAAAACAAATTGTTCTACTTCTTCGAACCCAAAATGAATATAGCTATTCCAATTATAGTTCTTAATTAAAACTTCCTCACTAAAGCCACATTGAAATTTAAGATGTTTAGTATCCCGTTGAGAGCAACAGATTTATATCATGGCGTTTAAGCAAGATTTTAGCAATTGTATTCAGCTTTTCTATCACAAAGACTCATAACTTTACCCGTTCTTGATTCTCTATAATTATTATATAATTCTATAAGCTCCAAATAGGTTGTAGGTTCTCCCATAGCAACAGTTTTTAATTTTTCGGTTTTTCAAATTTTTATGGATTTTCGGGTATATGAGGAAAATAAAACAAGACAAAAAGAAACTAAGCAAAAGTAAACTAAACAAAACAAAATAAAGTAAAACAGAGAAAGAGGTAGAGTGTACTCCCCAGGTGAACTTATGAGTAGAGCTATGCCTCCCCGGCAACGGCGCCAGAAAATAGTCTTGATAACCCACAAGTATAGGGGATCGCAATGAGCCTTCGAGGGAAGTAAAACCCAAATTTATTGATTCGACACAAGGGGAGGTAAAGAATACTTATAAGCCTTAACAACCGAGTTGTCAATTCAAGTCGCACTCGGAAAAGCACTAGTAACAGTGGGTGATGTGAAAGTAGCAGTTGATGTGAGAGCAATAGTAACAAGAATACGCAGCTAAAGAATAATGAATACGTAGGCAATGGCACCTGTAAAATAGTTGATACTACTTCCAATGACATGTAGAACGAGTATATGATGATGAGAGATGGACCGGGGTTCCCAGCCTATCTACACTAGTGGTAACTCTCCAATAACAAGTGTTGGGTGAACAAATTACATTTGGGCAATTGATAGGATTGAAATAGCATTAAGACAGAACATCAAGATCATTAATCATGTAGGCATGTTTTCCATATTTAGTCATACGTGCTCACAATGAGAAACTTGTACAACATCTTTTGTCCTACCAACCAGTGGCAAGGCCGGCCTCTAGGGAATCTACCGGAAATTAAGGTACTCCTTTTAATAGAGCACCGGAGCAAAGCATTAACACTCCGTGAAAACATGTGATCCTCATACCTAAGCCTTCCCTCCAGCTTGTCCCAATTTCTGTCACTTTGGAGCCTTTGGTTCCGGACATAGACATGTGCATACAATTTGTAGATATAATCTAAGCAATAAGTATAGAGCTTAAATCTAAGATCATGCCACTCGGGCCCTAGTGACAAGCATTAAGCATAACAAGATTGCAGCAACAATAACTTCATAAACTTTGTAGATAGACAATCATAATGTAACAATCCATCGGATCCCGACAAACACAACACCGATTACATCGATGAATCTCAATCATGTAAGGCAGCTCATGAGATCATTGTATTGAAGTACAAGGGGGGGAGAATACCAACTAGCTACGAGCTAGAACCCGTAGTCCATGGGGGAACTACTCACTGAGCATGATGGAGGCGGTGGCGTTGATGGAGATGGCTTCCGGGGCACTTCCCCGTCCCGGCAGGTGCCGGAACAGAGACTTTCGTCCCCGAAACGGAGTTTCGCGATGGTGGCGGCGCCCCGGAGTCTTTTTGAAGTTTCGTCAATTGGTATCGCGTTTTAGGTCTCCAGTGGCTTAAATAGGCGAAGAGTCGGAGTCGGAGGGGCCACGGGGCCTCCTCACACTAGGGCGGCGCGCCCCCCTCCTGGGCCGCGCCGGCCACACGTGTGGGGCCCCCCAGGGCACCCCTCTGGTCCCCCTGTGACTTTCTGGAAGGTTCCGGGAAAAATAAGATGTTTGACGTTGATTTCGTCCAATTCCGAGAATATTGCCCGAACAGCCTTTCTGGAACCAAAAACAGCAGAAAACAGGAAACTGGCACTTCGGCATCTTGTTAATAGGTTAGTTCTCGAAAACGCATAAAAACATTATAAAGTGCAAGCAAAACATGTAAGTATTGTCATAAAACAAGCATGGAACATCAGAAATTATAGGTACGTTGGAGACGTATCAGTGCACTGCTAAGGTCTCTAAGCTTGGAGACCTAGATCCACCTTGCTCTCCACTTGCGGAGGTGGTTGTACACCTGCTATGAGGACAGCTCTGACTCACAATAGTCATGAACCTTCTTGACATTGTTCAGATGCACCTCTTTGAACCCTTTTTCAGTCCTCACTCCACTCTTGATGATCTCGCACATCTTGTTTAGCACAAAGGTAGACAGGAAGGGAGGCCACTTCATAGTGGCCTTCTAGCCCTTCAAGCCCCATGTGCTTTGAACTTTGTCGGCCTTGATGACCTTCTGCTTGTACAAGACACGAGCAAGGTGCTCATCCCGGTCGACCAGAATGGAACGTAAGCCTCCATCGCCCTGCTCGGAGAGAATCTCTCCTCTCTGAGGGTACATGGGCGACAACATAAATGCGTTATCCTGGGTCTCAAGAACGAATGTGTCCTGAGTGTTGATCGGGGCATGTGCAAAGGCGTCGTTCGATGTGTAAACCTACATCGTTTGATAATGGACCAAGAACTAGTTAATCGGCGACATGTTCGTGCAGATCTAGAGCAATGGTATGCAGGAAAGACACGGAGAACAACACATAAGCAACATTAAGCATATATCTACACAACGACATGACAAATAAATCTTAATATCGACATCCTTTATGCACATTGAAACAAAACTATGGCATGTTGAACAACTAATACCACCTTCTCTATCGCTACATTCTCCAGATCATTAAGTTCCATCATCTTGTATTAACAACCTGAACTCAGATCTACCCATACCCGTACTTAGATCTAAGTGTTCATCCAAAATCTACGGACCAAGGGTTGAGAAATACTCACCTCCATCAGAGAAAAAGGCAACGACAACCTTGATGACGAGCCCGAAGACCGAGAGCCGTTGATGTCCGCTAGCTGCCAAGGAAGATGGGCCGCTTGCCTGGTAGTTGGTGAAGCGCCTTGCCTGGAAGAAGAGCTCGAGGGGGGATGGAGGCGCCACATTTGGGCGGTGAGAGTAGAGGTGGTATAAAGTTGTTCGAACTGGCGAAAGGTGACGAAATTTCTCCCGCCGTCAAAGGGGATGGAGGAGCCACTTTAAGAACCCTGCACTATAGAAATATCGAAGCCCATGACACGTCAAACGGGTCAAACTTAGCATAATAATACATGAGGGAAATGCATTTACGAGCAACCAAACTCGCCCTAAAGCACCGGAGATACAAAATCTGTTTAGCGTGGGCAAAATTACAGCAACCACGCACAAGAGAGATTCTGATATACCTACCGCAAGAACCCGTAGACTATGTTGAACAAAGAGTGGTTCCTTCTAAGACAGAAACAAAACAAAAATTGGTGGGAGGCTTTGCATTATTGAGCACTTTCTTGGTTCATCGAGTATTCAACCATGTCGATCCAGTGATAGATGATGATCCCCTTCCACTTTCTAAACCTATGTCGTGTACCAGTTCGATCTGTGAAAATCCCTACTACATCACGCAGCGCTGCAGCATACACCGAAGCAAGGCTTTGATCGGTGTGCACTTCTACTGCGAGAGGTTGCACATGCCAGGGTGCAGCGGGCACCAGAGCGGCTGGAGCGGCTCGGCGCGGATGCCGCGCGCCACCATCCGGTACCTCCAGTCGTTGAGCCGGTCCGTGGCATTGGCGTACCGCTTCCTCCCGCTGGCGCCCTTGTTCCCGGACCAGAGCGTCTCCGCGGCGGCGGCGGCCCTGGGCCACAGCCTGCCGTCCAGCACCGCGGCGTCCGACTGCTCCGACCACAGCGCCACCTCCCCGCCCAGCACCAGCGTGGCCTCCTCCTCCGTGAGCCCGTGCAGGATGTCGTAGTCGTAGACGCGCTGCCACGTCTTGAACGGCGCGCACCAGGACCCGCCCGTGCCGCCGGGGTCGTTGAACAGCGGCGCGCCCTCGCTCTCCTTCTCCTGCTTGTCGTACCGGCTGTCGTTGCCCACCCACCCGCCGTGGCCGCAGTCCAGGTAGTAGTAGGCCGCGGAGGAGACGATGGCGCGGTACCCGGCGGCGACGATCCGCTTGGTGTTCTCGGCGCCGTTGTTCCACGTCTGCAGCACGGTGGTCTCCTTGGGCAGCACCGTGGGCCCCACCATGACCTTGGGCCCCACCAGGACGTCCTCCCAGTACACCACCGTGCGGTTGAGCTCGTGCACCATGAACGGCCGCGTCGCGTTCACGAACAGCTCCAGGAGGTGGTCGTGCGTGCCGCCCTCGCTCAGGAAGCGGCGCACCACGGGGTCGTCCTCCCAGCACGCCGTGTTCACCTCGTCGGCGCCGCCGTGGAGGTAGGGGTCCGGGAACAGGGACGACAGGTCCCGCAGCACGTCCTGCGCCACGCTGTACGCCTTGGGGTTCAGCGGGTTCAGCTGCCCCGTGCAGGGCTCCGCCGCCAGCGCCGGCTGCGCCGTGGGCGCCCAGAACTTGTTCGCGCAGGTGACGATCTCCGGGTACGCTCCCGCCCACGAACCCGTGTGCCCTGCTTTTTAGAGCGAAATTGCATTGAAGAAACTGCGATCGGCGGGGCAAATGCAGAGACGACGAGTTCTGAACTGTTACTACTCACCGGGCATGTCGATCTCGGGGATGACGCGGACGCCGAAGGCGGCGGCGTAGTTGACAATACGGCGGACGTCCTTGTCGGTGTACCGCATGGCGGGGGAGTAGGAGCCGAGGTTGGCGAGGGTGGGTACCGTGGGGAGGACGATCGGGAAGGACTGCGCGTCAGTGATGTGCCAGTGGAAGACGTTGAGCTTGTTGAACGCCATGGCGCGGATGGTGTGGAGGATGTCGCGAACCGGGTAGAAGTTGCGGGCGGTGTCGAGAAGGATGCCGCGGTGGGTGAAGTGGGGGCGGTCGGAGATCTCGATTCCGCTGGGGACGATCGACTGGCCGCCCGCAGCTTCGCCGCCGCCGGCCCACGCGAGCTGGGAGAAGGTCTCGAGCCCGCGGATGGCGCCCCAGGGCGTGGCCGCGGAGATGTCGGCGGAGGCGGACTCGGCGGGCACGGAGAGCGTGTAGGACTCGTCGACGTCCGGGCCGAGCGGGACGTCGGCCTCGGAGACGGAGATGGTGAGGACGCGGACGGGGGCGGAGGCGAGCGTGTAGTTGGAGGGCGCCACCAGCGGCGTGTGGCGCTCGGTGCGGATGAGGCGGGTGTAGTAGGCGATGGCGTGGCGGAGCGACGGGTGCGGCGGCACGGCGTGGATGCTGAAGGACGGGGTGAGCGGCGCGTACGCGACGGACGGCCAGGAGATGGACGTCGGCTTGGGCCACACGAACACCTTCTGGTGCGGCTGCGGCGGAGGAGGATTCGAAGGCGGCGGCGCGCGGGCGGCGGGTGTGGCCGCTGGACGGAGGAGTAGGAGGAAGAGGACGAGGTACGGCAGCGCTGCCATGGCCCGCCGGCGTTTAGGAGTGGATCAGGGAGTTCAGCGCTTTCGGTGGAGTGAGCAGCGGCCATCGGAGATCTGGTCAGTCGCCCTTTGCTTCGGTTGACTCGGTTCGATTGGTTTTGGCCCTATCCGCAATACGTGGAGGTACGAATCCGGAAGGCGGAGATCCTTTTCATTTCTACTCAAAGCCCGTCAGGCTTTCTAGTAGAGCCCGTGGGTTTTTGCATCGGTCAAGCCCAGTAGAAAAACCAGGTTATTGGGCACAGGACGAACGGAAGGTTTTTTATGCGGTCCAATTTGCTTAGAAACACATAATATTTTCCAAATATAATTGGAAGATGTTTGTTTCCCATATTTAATGTCTGAATAATTGATTTTTCCATCAACAAACTCTAGAACCATAATGTGTAAACACTAGGCGTCAGAATTGTAGAAGTTTCATCCGCGAGACAAATGAAACGAGGTCTTGTAAAGCAAATATATCATTCTCTCTAGTCTCCACGAAACATTTCTTCTCTGTAAACGAGGTCTTAGTATGAGTGCTCATGAAGGCATGGAAACTAACAGTATAGAAAAGGAGAACACCAATACTTCCTCTGGCTCATGCACTAGCTCGGGTATGTCTCAGACTGGAGCTCAAATCAATTAGAGATACATGCAAAGTTGTGATGACCCTGACAATGCATCTGCTCTCTGGTGAGGAAGTCTACAATATTTTTCTTCAGAAAGGGGCCATTGGTAATGATGTGAATTTCAAGTTGGATATAATAGACAACATTGATGTTGATATGGAAGTTGTTGCCTTCTGGCAAGAGGAAGAAATGCCTGTTGTTTCTACTAGGATGCAACAATCTCAAATAGAAGCTCAAACTAATCAACCCGAGAGGATATCTTGCCTTCCTTTGTCAATATGCAGAAATATAATGCTACAACTTAACGGCCAGTAATCGGGGTTACTAAGAAGCAGAAGATGAAGTGGGGGTTATGCAACCTACTAAACAAAGCAACGGGATTGATAGATCCAGAAACATGATGGACAAAATTAAGGAGATGAAAGTGGGAAGCAACCTGGAAGTTCCAGCATCTAAGAAAATTTCAGGTATAATGAGCTCCTACCCTTTTCATGTACTCCGGGTAGGAGAGTTAGATTCTATGGTGTGTGTTGTAGGAGTTAAGCTTGGTAATTCTATTATGCATCTAGATTCTCATAATTCTGCTAGACTTAGCCTAGATAATGTTGCTACTTTCCTACGTGTTACTCCTCAACAGTATGATATTGGGGATGACAGATATGATAAAGAGGAAGTTGTTTGGACTAAATTCTTAGTAAAAAAAAGGGGCAAGCACCCTACGAAGTGTTAAAATGGTACATGCCTTGTGGAATGGTAGAGGTATTACCGCTATAGAGAAACAAGAATGCATAAATGGTACTATCATTCTTCTCCACCATAACTATGTAGGTTTCTGGTATACAAAAAAAACTTCGGTAACTCCTTCCTAAAAAATGTTATGGGCAATAGAAATTTTATTTGGAACCATTTGCCTGCTTTTGGCTCTGCTGATGGTATCTTTGTAGGTGTTAATGGTGATCTTTTTGAGGCAATCAGTTGGAATGTTAGGAGTTTTTCTATAAGTGTTGCAGTCAAGAATAAAGTCAGTATTGTAACTGCTATAATCACTGTATATGGCTCTCCTTATGAAGAAGGTGAGCAAGTTTTTATTTCTAAATTACATGATTTGTTTTGAAATTAGGAGGGGCCTTCAACATTCAGAGGTGATTTCAACTTAGTCATACCAGAGAATGATAAAGTAATGGAGTAGTAGATTTTAGATGGGTTGATAGATTTATTGCCTGGACAGAATTTTGGTGTCGATCCCTGTTGCGTAGCACAAAGCTAACATTACATTAGAGTTTACAATGAAATAAACATATATAGCATGGACTCCTTCGTGTTCACATGCCACAGGCGAGCATGTTGAGGATAGACTCGTAACCCTAAACATCGAAACTCACTCGTCGAAAATCAGCAACATAAAACATTGCAACCACAAAGGGTCAATACATTTGAATTGTATTGGCAAGTGTCACGATAAAATTAATACCTATCTACAATTACATGCACATTTGGCTAAGTGGAGCTTGGCCGATTCGCACAAAACAAGTTTTCTTTTACCTATCATTTTCAAAACACTGATTTTCATTATATGTTAAGCGATACCATCGATAGAAACCAATGTACCTAGAAACCACCGGTAAATCCTAGTGAATCCTCCTACACTGGTTCACCCACCAAATTTTAACTTAATAAAATTGGGATGAGGAGATTCTTCAACTTCTTCAAAGTCTTGACGCTCAGAACTATCTGTAACCGGGACACAGCTAAGTACTAGTATGATACTCTCTAGAGGTTGTACAAGTTACCCACAAGACTTAGTCAACCCATTTTTTCCATCATGCACAATTTTGCTAAGACAAGACCTTTCAGAGGCAATACTTCAACCACAACGGGTGCGTTTATCCTACCATACCTACCACACTCTGTATGTTGGGTTGAGTTCTCACAACTTAATTAGTCAAGACAACCAATATGACTTGTGGTTGTACGGAAAGCTTCTCAATTTGAACGTCTCTAATCTCTTTGATACCTGAGTGGCCGTCCACAAGTGTGATACACACGACCGCCATAGACATGAATCTAGTGTAACCACTCAACATAAACCAATCAATGCCACTTTCCACACAAATGGTTCGTTAACTTATTAGTTTTTCCTTATTTCCAAAACATAGTTATTCATACTTAGTATAAAATGTAGAATCCCACCCACAAATTCTATAGCACAACTAAGCAATCCACGCTTACGGTGTTTCTTATAAGAGGATAATTAGGGATATCCTAAATAGGACATAGCAAAGCATAGTAATACAGACATGCATACTACTAAAATAAAAGAAATACTACATGCATAGTAAAACACTAGGACATTATGAACAAGAGTGGCAGTTAGCTTCTTAGTAGTAGAAGATTGTACACTTAACTTAATCAAAATACGTTGCAAAATGATCCAAGATTTGACATATATTTAATCTTAAAACTCTGTTTCAAAATATGTTGTCGTTGGTAGATCTTTTGTGGCACCAAAGTTATTTGCAATCAAAAATTCATAAATGAAGTGATCAATTCTTCTATGAAGATAGTAATTTTGGTTTCATCAAGATATCAGTTCCATAATAATCTTATAATATGATTACAGTGCAAACTCATATAATTATATTCCTCCATTTATCACATGACAAATGGAGAAATCTCACCAACCTAACATTGAACGCCTCTCTATTATGTGAGTTTCTACGATACAAAAATGGCAGCGACATGGCCAGCTTCGCACGGTACTATGACAATGGCGGCGACATGGTTGGCTTCCTCCACTCATGACAGGTTCGAACCATCCTCCGCGTGCCGAACGCAAACAATGGAGTCCAGATGCCCGCCATCCTGCATGCACGCTTTGATTTGAAAGGGACAATATATCGATTAGAATCCGTAACATAGGTGGAAGTAAAGAACAAGATGCAGATGCAGAAGTGAAAGAACAAAACCAAGATACAAGATGAAAACCATACTCCATAATCGGGAACCGAGGTGGAGGACTACGACGGGGATGTTGGGCCACATCAGGGCATAGAATTTGGCATGACAGCCTTAGCTCTTCAACTTGGGATTCATATCATTGCCATGATCAAGAGTGTGGACGTCAGTTAGTAACATCGGTGGGATTTGGTGAGTTCTAATTTTCTGAGTCGATCTAGGGTTCATGGGAGTCGATAACTATGAGTGTGGTGGCGTACGGAGAGGGGAGTGAAGAGGGCAGTGGTGACTAAGTGATGACTGGGTTCCTGCGATCAAAAACAGGGTTGTTGCAGTACTTGTAGTAGAAAATATTATTTATATAACTTCGTCCCTGAGAAGCTTTGCAAATGGCTATAAACACAGCCCCGCAACTGTGTTGTCAGGCGCAGCCATGTTCACACCCAAACCATGGTTTGGAAATAGCCTTACTATAAGTCGCTAAGATGACAATGATTTGAGAATGGTTTAAAGTAATGTTGCTTGCGTGGAGGCAGCTCCTTGTGACGGTAAAACACACGTCCGTTGGGAACCCCAAGAGGAAGGTATGATGAGTACAGCAGCGAGTTTTCCCTCAGTAAGAAACCAAGGTTTATCGAACCAGTAGGAGATGAAGGTCACATGAAGGTTGTTGGTGGAGGAGTGTAGTGCGGCGTAACACCAGTGATTCCGGCGCCAACGTGGAACCTGCACAACACAATCAAACTACTTTATCCCAACTTAACAGTGAGGTTGTCAATCTCACCGGCTTGCTGAGAACAAAGGATTAAACGTATGGTGTGGAGAATTATGTTTGCTTGCATAAAACAACAGAGAACAATGATTACAGTAGATTGTATTTCAGATGTAAAAGAATGGACCGGGGTCCACAGTTCACTAGTGGTGTCTCTCCAATAAGATAAATAGCACGTTGGGTGAACAAATTACAGTTGGGCAATTGACAAATAGAGATGCATATACATATCATGATGACTACTATGAGATTTACTTAGGGCATTATGACAAAGAACATAGAACGCCATCCAGCATGCATCTATGCCTAAAAAGTCCACCTTCAGGTTAGCATCCGCACCCCTTCCAGTATTAAGTTGCAAACAACAGACAATTGCATTAAGTACTGTACGTAATGTAAACAATACAAATATCGTTAGACAAAGCATCGATGTTTTATCCCTAGTGGCAACAGCACATCCACAACCTTAGGGGTTGCTGTCACTCCTCCAGATTCAATGGAGACATGAACCCACTATCTAGCATAAATACTCCCTCTTGGAGTCACAAGTATCAACTTGGCCAGAGCCTCTACTAGCAACGGAGAGCATGCAAGAACACAAATAACACATATGATAGATCAATAATCAACTTGACATAGTATTCCATATTCATCGGATCCCAACAAACACAACATGTAACATTACAAATAGATGATCCTGATCATGATAGGCAGCTCACAAGATCTAAACATGATAGCACAAGAGGAGAAGCCAACCATCTAGCTACTGCTATGGACCCGTAGTCCAAGGATGAACTACTCACGCATCAGTCCGGAGGCGGGCATGGTGATGTAGAGCCCTCCGGTGATGATTCCCCTCTCCGGCAGGGTGCCGGAGGCGATCTTCTGAACCCCCTGAGATGGGGTTGACGGCGGCGGCGTCTCTAGAACTTTTCTCGTATCGTGGTTCTCGGTACTAGGTTTTCGCGACGGAAGGAATAAATAGGCGAAGGGGCAGCATCGGGGGGCGCCCGAGGGGCCCACCCCATAGGCCGGCGTGGCCAGAGGTGGGGCCGCGCCGCCCTATGGCGTGGCCGCCTCGCGTCCCCTCTTCGTCTCCTCTTCGGTGTCCTGGAAGGCTCCGTGGAAAATGAGACTGTGGGCTTTTGTTTCGTCCAATTCCGAGAATATTCGTAAACTAAATTTTCTGAAATCAAAAACAGCAGAAAATAGGAACTAGCACTGCGGCATCTTGTTAATAGGTTAGTCTCGGAAAATGCATAAAAACATTATAAAGTATGACTAAAACATGTTGGTATTGTCATAAAACTAGCATGGAACATAAGAAATTATAGATACGTTGGAGACGGATCAAGCATCCCTAAGCTTAGTTCCTACTCGCCCTCGAGTAGGTAAATGATAAAAACAATAATTTCTGAAGTGACATGCTACCAACATAATCTTGATCAATACTATTGTAAAGCATATGAGATGAATGAAGTGACTCAAAGCAATGGTTTGCTAACAAAAAGATAATGACTAAACAACTGAATCATATAGCAAAAACTTTTCATGAATAGTACTTTCAAGACAAGTATCAAAAAGTCTTGCATATGAGTTAACTCATAAAGCAATAGATTCAAAGTAAAATGCATTGAAGCAACACAAAGGATGATTAAGTTTCAACAATTGCTTTGAACTTTCAACATGTATATCTCATGGATAATTGTCAACACAAAGTAGTATAATAAGTGCAATAAGTAAGCATGTAAGAATCAATGCACACAGTTGACACAAGTGTTTGCTTCTAAGATAGAAAGAAGTAGGTAAACTGACTCAACATAAAGTAAAATAAAGGCCCTTCGTAGAGGGAAGCAGAGATTACTCATGTGCTAGAGCTTTTTATTTTTAAAACATGGAAACAATTGTGTCAACTGTAGTAATAATTCATATGGGTTATGCATAAAACTTCCTATAAGTTGCAAGCATCATGCATCGAATACTAATAGTGCCCGCACCTTGTCCTAATTAGCTCGGATTTCCATGGATTATCATCGCATTACATATGTTTTAACCAAGTGTCACAAAGGGGTACCTCTATGCCACCTGTACAAAGGTCCAAGGAGATAAATCGGATTTGATTTCTCGATTTTGATAGATCTCAACTTGAGGACATCCATACCGGGACAATATAGAAAACAGATAATGGACTCCTCTTTTTAATGCTTTAAGCATTCAACAACAAATAATATTCTCATAAGAGATTCTGAGGATTAATGTCCAAGCTGAAACTTCCACCATGATACATGGCTTTGGTTGGCGGCCCAATGTTCTTCTCTAACAACATGCATACTCAAACCATTCAACTCATGGCAAATCTCCCTTACTTCAGACAAGACGAACATGCATAGCAACTCACATGATATTCAACAAAGGTGTGACGGGTTGATGGCGTCCCCAGAAACATGGTTACCGCTCAACAAGCAACTTATAAGAACTAAGATACATAAACAACATATTCATTACCACAATAGTTTTTAGACTACTTTCCCATGAGCTATGTATTGCAAAGACAAGGAATGAAATTTTAAAGGTAGCACGTAAGCAATTTACTTTGGAATGGCATAAAAATACCACATATAGGTAGTTATGGTGGACACAAATGGCATAGGTTTTGGCTCAAGGTTTTTGGATGCACGAGAAGAATTTCCTCTCAGTACAAGGCTTTGGCTAGCAAGGTTGTTTAAAGCAAACACAAATATGAACCGGTACAGCAAAAACTTACACAAGAGCATATTGCAAGCATTATAAGACTCTACACTGTCTTCCTTGTTGTTCAAACATTTTTACCAGAAAATATCTAGACCTTAGAGAGACCAATCATGCAAACCCAATTTCAACAAGCTCTACGGTAGTTCTCCACTAATAGATTTAAACTACATGATGCAAGAGCTTAAACATGATCTACTTGAGAGCTCGAAACAATTACCAAGTATCAAATTATTCAAGACAATATGAGGCATTTTCTGTTTCCAACCAAATAACAACAAGTACAAGTGCTGCGGCTTTCAGCTTTCGCCATGAATATTAAAGTAAAACGAAAAACACAAGTGTTCAAATGAAAAAGCGGAGCGTGTCTCTCTCCAACACAAGGATTGCTAGGATCCGAATTTATTCAAACATAAACAAAAATAAAAGTAAACAGACGCTCCAAGTAAAGCACATAAGATGTGACGGAATTAAAATATAGTTTCACTAGAGGTGACCTGATAAGTTTTGTTGATGAAGAAGGGGATGTCTTGGGCATACCCAAGCTTAGACGCTTGAGTCTTCTTGAAATATGCAGGGATGAACCACGGGGGCATCCCCAAGCTTAGACTTTTCACTCTTCTTGATCATATCATATCATCCTCCTCTCTTGATCCTTGAAAACTTCCTCCACACCAAACTCAAAACAATCTCATTAGAGGGTTAGTGCATAATCAAAAATTCACATGTTCAGCAAGGACACAATCATTCCCAACACTTTTGGACATTACCCAAGGCTACTGAAATTTAATGGAGCAAAGAAATCCACTCAAACACATTAAAAGAGGCAATGCGAAATAAAAGGCAGAATCTATCAAAACAGAACAGTCTGTAAATACGAATTTTTTCGAGGCACTTAACTTGCTCAGATGGAAAAGCTCAAAACTAATGAAAGTTGCGTACATATCTGAGGATCACGCATGAATTTTCGCAGATTTTTTTGATTCTTCTACAGAGAGAAAAACGTGAATTCGTGACAGCTAAGAAATCTGTTTCTGCGCAGAAATCCAAATCTAGTATCAACTTTCTATTAGAGACTTTATGTGGCACAAAAACGAAATAAACATGATAAGGAGAGGTTTCTACAGTAGTAAAAACTTCCAAGACACAACAAAACAGTAGCAAAATAAAAACATGGGTTATCTCTCAAGAAGTGCTTTCTTTATAGCCATTAAGATGGGTTCAGTAATTTTAATGATGCTCTCGCAAGAAATAAGAGTTGAAGCAAAAGAGAGCATCAAAAGCAAATAAGAAACACTTTTAAGTCTAACCCACTTCCTATGAAAAGGAATCTTGTAAATAAACAAGTCATGTAAGCATAATGCAATAAGCATAGTTAAACAAGACAAGCGCAACTTAAAGATTCTAAGCAAAAAGAGAGGTGTTTTAGTAACATGAAAATCCCTACAACCATATTGTTCTCTCTCATAAAGATTTTCAGTAGCATCATGAACAAACTCAACAATATAACTATCACATGAAGCATTCTTATCATGACCTACATGCATAAAATTATTACTCTCCACATAAGCATAGTCATTACTATTAATTGTAGTGGGAGCAAATTCAGTAAGATAGCTATCATTATTATTCTCATCACCATAATCATCATATATAGGAGGCATATTGTAATCATAATTAATTTTCTCCTCAATAGTAGGCGGACTGAAAATATGATAGTCATCATTGTAATCATCATATATAGGAGGTAAAGTATCATCAAAGTAAATTTTCTCCTCCATGCTTGGGGGGCTAAAAATATCATGCTCCTCAAAACCAGCTTCCCCAAGCTTAGAATTTTCCATAGCATTAGCAACAATGGTGTTCAAAGCATTCATACTAATAACATTGCCATTATCATGCATATAAAGTTCCATAGGTTTTTTAATTTTCTCTTCAAACACCTCATTTCCTAACTCAAGATAAATACTATAAAGATCTCTAATATTTTTGTTGTTTTCCATTAAGCCTAACTAGTGAAGTTACACAACTTAGTGTTCTTAGGAGTACTCATTTTAGCAATAATTAAAAATAAATAAAGCAAAACCAAATTAAATAAAGTAAAACAAGTAACTAATTTTTTGTGTTTTTGATATAAAGAAAGCAAACAAAACAGAAAATAAAATAAAGCAAGACAATAAACAAAGTAAAGAGATTGGATGTGAGAGGCTCCCCTTGCAGCGTGTCTTGATCTCCCCTGCAACGGCTCCAGAAAAGCTTGCTGCTTGCGTTGAGGCAGCTCCTTGTGATGGTAAAGCACACATCCGTTGGGAACCTGATGTCTACTCACGCTTCTTTTCCTGTAGACAGTGTTGGGCCTCCAAGAGCAGAGGTTTGTAGAACAGCAGCAAGTTTTCCCTTAAGTGGATCACCCAAGGTTTATCGAACTCGGGGAGGAAGAGGTCAAAGATATCCCTCTCAAGCAACCACCGCAATCACGATACAAGAAGTCTCTTGTGTCCCCAACACACCTAATACACTTGTCGGATGTATAGGTGCACTAGTTCGACGAAGAGATAGTGAAATACAAGTAGTATGGATGTATATGAGTGGTAATAGCAATCTGAATAAAATATGGCAGCGAGTAAACATGCAGTAGAACAGTAAGTAAGCGGTGTTTGCGGTATTGGAAACAAGGCCTAGGGATCATACTTTCACTAGTGGACACTCTCAACATTGATCGCATAATAAATAATAACTTCTCTCATTTGTGCTACATACACTCTTTTGTTGGATGACAAACACCATTCGTTGTGTAGGGCTACAAGAGCTCCCTCAAGCCGGAGTTAACAAGCGCCACAACATTCAGCATTCATATTTAAGTAATCTTAGAGCATAATAGATCTTTGCAAAATAAACCGAGTACTAACATAGCATACACACTGTCACCATTACACTATGAAAGGGGGATAGATCACATCAATACTATCATAGTTATAATTAACTCCATAACCTACAAGAGATTATGATCATAACCTACGACAAGAACCACACGATGCACACACTGTCACCATTACACCATGCAGGAGGAATAGACTACTTTAATAACATCACATGAGTAGCACATAGACTAGTAGCGATACAAAGCTCATCATATAGATCTCAATCATGTAAGGCAGCTGATACGTCTCAAACGTATCTATAATTTCTTATGTTCCATGCTACTTTTATTACAATACTTGAGTGTTTTACACATACTTTACAGCGTTATTTTACATTTTCCGGCACTAACCTATTAACAAGATGCCGAAGTGCCGATTCTTTGTTTTTACGCTGTTTTTGGTTTCAGAAATCCTAGTAAGGAAATATTCTCGGAATTGGACGAAATCAACGCCCGGGGTCCTATTTTTGCACGAAGCTTCCGGAAGACCGAAAGGGAGACGAAGTGGGGCCACGAGGTGGCCACACACCGGGCGGCGCGGCCCGGGCCACTGGCCGCGCGGCCCTAGTGTGTGGGCCCCCGTGACGCCCTTTGACCTACCCTTCCGCCTACTTAAAGCCTCCGTCGCGAAACCCCCTGTCACCGAGAGCCACGATACGGAAAACCTTCCAGAGACGCCGCCGTCGCGAATCCCATCTCGGCGGACTCCGGAGCTCGCCTCCGGCACCCTGCCGGAGAGGGGAATCATCACCGGAGGGGCTCTACATCATCATGCCCGCCTCCGGATTGATGCGTGAGTAGTTCATCCTTGGACTATGGGTCCATAGCGGTAGCTAGATGGTTGTCTTCTCCGCTTGTGCTTTCATTGTTATAGATCTTGTGAGCTGCCTAACATGATCAAGATCATCTATTTGTAATGCTACATGTTGTGTTTGGTGAGATCCGATGAATAGAGAATATTATGTTAAGTTGATTATCAATCTATCATATATGTGTTGTTTATGTTCTTGCATGCTCTCCGTTGCTAGTAGAGGCTCCGGCCAAGTTGATACTTGTAACTCCAAGAGGGAGTAATTATGCTCGATAGTGGGTTCATGCCTCCATTAAATCTCGGACGAGTGACGAAAGTTCTAAGGTTGTGGATGTGCTTGTTGCTACTAGGGATAAAACATTGATGCTTTGCCTAAGGATATTTTTGTTGATTACATTACACACCATACTTAATGCAATTATACGTTGTTCGCAACTTAATACGGAAGGGGTTCGGATGATAACTCTGAAGGTGGATTATTTAGGCATAGATGCATGCTTGGATAGCGGTCTATGTACTTTGTCGTAATGCCACTGATTAAATCACATAGTAATCATCGTTGATATGTATTGAATCTTTATTTGTCAATTGCTCGCCTGTAATTTGTTCACCCATCATGTTAGTTATCTTATTGGAGAGACACCACTAGTGAACTGTGGACCCCGGTCCATTCTTTTACATCTGAATACATTCTACTGTTTTTACTGTTCTTTGCAAACAAACACCATCTTCCACTCGATATGCTTAATCCTTTGTTTTCAGCAAGCCGGTGAGATTGACAACCTCAACATTACGTTGGGACAAAGTACTTTGGTTGTGTTGTGCAGGTTCCACATTGGCGCCGGTTTCACCGGTGTTGCGCCGCACTACATTCCTCCACCAACAACCTTCACGTGCTTCTTGGCTCCTACTGGTTCGATAACCTTGGTTTCTTTCTGAGGGAAAACTTGCCGCTGTGCGCATCATACCTTCCTCTTGGGGTTCCCAACGGACGTGTACATCTACGCGCATCAGCAGCTCATAAGATCATTGTATTGGAGTACAGAGAGAGAGATTAACCACATAGCTACCGGTACAACCCTTAGCCTCGAGGGAGAACTACTCCCTCCTCATCATGGGAGCAGCAGCATTGATGGAGATGGCGGTGGTGTCGATGGAGAAGCCTTCCGGGGGCACTTCCCCGTCCCGGTGGCGTGCCGGAATAGAGACTCATGTCCCCCAGATCTTGGCTTCGCGATGGCGGCGGCTCTGGAATGTTTCTCGTACCGTGGATTTTTTTTCGTATCGAAGATTTAGGTCAGGGGCTTTATATAGGCGAAAGGGCAGCCTCGGAGGGGGCCTGGTGGAGCCAGACCATAGGGGGGCGTGCCCACCCCCCTGGCCGCGCCGCCAGGTGGTGTGGGGCCCCCTGGCTCCCCTCTGGTTCCTCTCGGGTGTTCTGGAAGCTCCCGGGAAAAATAAGATGTTGGGCGTTGATTTCGTCCAATTCCGAGAATATTTCCTTACTAGGATTTCTGAAACCAAAAACAGCAGAAAACAGGAACTGGCACTTCGGCATCTTGTCAATAGGTTAGTTCCGGAAAATGCATCAAAACGATATAAAGTGTGAAAAAAACATGTAGGTATTGTCATAAAACAAGCATGGAACATCAGAAATTATAGATACGTTGGAGACGTATCAGAACCCCAAGAGGATGGTATGATGAGTACAGCAGCGAGTTTTCCCTCAGTAAGAAACCAAGGTTTATCGAACCAGTAGGAGATGAAGGCCACATGAAGGTTTTTGGTGGAGTAGTGTAGTGCGGCGCAACACCAGTGATTCCGGCGCCAATGTGGAACCTGCACAACACAATCAAACTACTTTGTCCCAACTTAACAGTGAGGTTGTCAATCTCACCGGCTTGCTGAGAACAAAGGATTAAACGTATGGTGTGGAGAATTATGTTTGCTTGCAGAAAACAACAGAGAACAATGATTATAGTAGATTGTATTTCAGATGTAAAAGAATGGACCGGGGTCCACAGTTCACTAGTGGTGTCTCTCCAATAAGATAAATAGCATGTTGGGTGAACAAATTATAGTTGGGAAATTGACAAATAGAGATGCATATACATATCATGATGACTACTATGAGATTTACTTAGGGCATTACGACAAAGAACATAGACCGCCATCCAGCATGCATCTATGCCTAAAAAGTCCACCTTTAGGTTAGCATCCGCACCCCTTCCAGTATTAAGTTGCAAACAACAGACAATTGCATTAAGTACTGTGCGTAATGTAAATAATACAAATATCCTTAGACAAAGCATTGATGTTTTATCCCTAGTGGCAACAACACATCCACAACTTTAGGGGTTGCTTGTCACTCCCCGCATTCAATGGAGACATGAACCCACTATCTAGCATAAATACTCCCTCTTGGAGTCACAAGTATCAACTTGGCCAGAGCCTCTACTAGCAACGGAGAGCATGCAAGAACATAAATAACACATATGATAGATCAATAATCAACTTGACATAGTATTCCATATTCATCGGATCCCAACAAACAAAACATGTAGCATTACAAATAGATGATCCTGATCATGATAGGCAGCTCACAAGATCTAAACATGATAGCACAAGAGGAGAAGACAACCATCTAGCTACTGCTATGGACCTGTAGTCCAAGGATGAACTACTCACGCATCAGTCCGGAGGCGGGCATGGTGATGTAGAGCCCTCCGGTGATGATTCCCCTCTCCGGCGAGGTGCTTTGGAGGCGATCTTCTGAACCCCCCGAGGTAGGGTTGATGGCGGCGGCGTCTCTGGAACTATTCTCGTATCGTGGCTCTCGGTACTAGGGTTTTCGCGACGGAAGGAATAAATAGGCGAAGGGGCAGCGTCGGGGGCGCCCGAGGGGCCCACCCCATAGGCCGGCGCGGCCAGAGGTGGGGCCGCGCCGCCCTATGGCGTGGCCGCCTCGCGTCCCCTCTTCGTCTCCTCTTCGGTGTTCTGGAAGGCTCCGTGGAAAATAAGACCGTGGGCTTTTATTTCGTCCAATTCCGAGAATATTCGTAAACTAACTTGTATGAAATCAAAAGCAGCAAAAAACAAGAACTGGCACTGCGGCATCTTGTTAATAGGTTAGTCTCGGAAAATGCATAAAAACATTATAAAGTATGACTAAACCATGTTGGTATTGTTATAAAACTAGCATGGAACATAAGAAATTATAGATACGTTGGAGACGTATCAAGTTACTAAAAGCAAAGTAAATAGCAAAAGTAAACTAAATCTAGAGAGTGTTGGTTGAGTGTGTTTGTGATATGGTTGAGGGGTTGTCAAGGAGTGTAGGTTCACCACTAGTATTGGATTACTTATGATTAGGATGAATAATGTCTTTTCTATGCTATCTGTGGAGAGAGATCCATAATAAGATGCGCCCAAAAAGTCATCGGTCATTGCATCTCTAAATAACCACAACAGCTAGTCTTCTGCAAGCTTAGTGAGTCTCTTCTTATCCCCCTCTTCCATGTGTTAAAGTTTCGATATGGTAATATCACTTCTCGCCGTACACTTTACCACACTTCAAAGGGTAGTTCTCTCTCAAGACCATAAGGCAAATATTACATGGTGCACAAAATTTAATATCAAGAGAGAGAACTAACACACATTCATAGATCAAAGGTATAAGTCATATTTATCTCACATCATAATATTACTAGGGTATCTCCATATCTCCCAAAGAACAAAGGAACTACTCATACATGAAAGGGATAAACATCATGACAATATGAATATGAAGGTACAATTGCATACAAGTGTAAATCCTAATAGAGTTCAGATCACAACCAAGTAGACAAAGGGGATTGGAGATGTAGATGTTGATGATGATGATGGAGATCGATGTGTTGACCTTCAAGATCCTAGTCTCCCACTCCTCTTCTGTGTTGGTGGAGATGGTGATGGATGCGGTGGCTGTGGAGACGGCGGCAACGACGGAGCGGCAGTGCTCCGCCCCTTAGGGCGTGGATGAATGGTGACTCCTCCGTGGCTCCTCCCCTCCTTAAATAGACACTTTGGAGGTCAGTTTCGCGAACTGACGGAGCTAGGGACCGAATATGCCCATCGGCCTTCACAAATGTTGTTCCGTTTGATAAAACAGAGCCGACGGATCCCGGTATGGCCGTACGGTACGGACGAGCTCTGCCGTACCGATGGTCGCTAAAGTTACTGGACTTTTGTATATTGGCCGCCATTTGTTAATACGAATGCCAATTGGGTGTTCTTCGGCTCGTTGAACTCGTATAGATGAGGGTTACAACACCATGGCCTTAGATCTTAAATATAAGATGTTGGAAAATATCACTTTTCCCACACCTCATATGGCTAAGTCCGGTGCTTATAATTCTCCCATATTGTACCCTCTTGGTCCTTTTGCCTCCCTTTTTCATGATTGTCCATAACTCCTGAATACATGTAAAAGACAAGGGAAACATAATAAAATCCTACTAAAAGTACTAAATTTGCAAAGCTCGAATGAAAGTGAACAAGAACTTGTAAGTACGCAACATAGGCATAGGTGTATCTAGCTGGAGCATGAATTGTGTGACAATATGAGTAAGAGTATACTTAAATACCTCAGTAAAATAGTGCAAAATTTCGAGCTATCAACTTCTCAAAGCTTAGCTGTTACTCGCACTCAAGTGACAAAGTGAAAAACAATCATAGCGAGAAATAAACTTGGGTAGAAAAACTCACAGTACGAGGTGATATATTATACTTCCCCAAGATAGAAGTGATATGTAACATAATCATACAAGGAAACACTAATTTAGTTTTGTCAGTCCTTAAGACATCACCTACAGCTTCTATGCCTCATGTCAAAAGTAAATCTACCTTGAAATCAAACTTGTGATCCTCCTATTGTTCTTTGTTTATGTTTATATATTAAGAGTAATAGATCGTGTGTCAAAAGAAGCATAACAATGGAGTGTTTCATTAACTCCCACATCAATAAATCAAGGCTATCAAAACACTTCTTTTCTATTCATTGTCTTTCAACAAATTTCATCTAATAGTATCGAGATCATGCCAAAACTTTCTAGGTGATTCATTTGGATTCCATAATAGTTTCCAATTGGCAATATTTTTTGCATAGCTCAAGAGTACTAATGGTTGCACACAAGTAGCTCGCTACCCGTGCATTCAACTCAATAGCTAAAATTGGGATTTTGAATCCACAAATCGTTCGTAAGCCAGCGGAGTTGTTAGCATCCCAAGAGTGTGCACCACAGTTTGTAGACAAGCTTTAAGCAATATCATAGTTTTTACTCTCAACTTTTAGTTTGGGCATGCATCTCAATTACCACTAAACTTCATTTCCTTCAAACAAATATTTTCAAAAAGTACTATCAAGCCTATTATAATATCTATGGGGTTGAGTATTTTCATGGTTAAACTCTTAAGACAGGTTGAACATTACATAAGTCATCATTAGAAACTCTTTCTTATTGTATTTGATATTATAAAGTGTAGAAATCATGGCAATGTATTCTAGAGGATCATAATATTTTTCTCAAGCTAGATAAAGATTTGAACATACTGCATCAAAGCTCTAACTCAACTCTTATGGAGACTAACAAAAAGCAAGTGCATGCCTTATATAAGTACGAAACATAACTTACTCAAGCAAGTCATTCAAAAACAACGGGATACATGCTTGTTCAAAACTTTATTGGATGAGAACATTGTACATGATCCTACACATGCTAAAGTAACTTCCCCAAGCTAGGCTCTTGCAAGAACCAAACTTAAATAGATCACCAAAAGAAAAGAGAGGAATGCAGTTTCCAAAAGAGAGTGTGAGAAGTGATTACCTTCCCAAGCTTGATTAAAGCAAGGGTGATGCACTTTTACCGTTGAGGTGCGGATAACCACTCTTTCATTGGACAAGAATATTTGCTTCCATGAGATTTTTTTTGACGTGGAATTGTGATTTCCTTGAAAACTTAAATAGAAAACAGAATATTTTTGTTCTTTTGGAAGCACGGGGTTAGCTCACAAGTGATGAAAGCATAAGTCTCACGAGGTCGGTTCATTAACCTAAGCATCATGCTTAAGTCAACAAACTAAGTCTAAGAGTTGTACAAACTCCTGGATTTGATGAAGTGCAAATGAGACAACATATGAGACACAAGTGTGCAACCCTATGTTCTTAATTAAAAAAAAAAGAGGTCCCAGTTAAGGTGGAAATCTCGCTACTAGAAATTTACTGAGAAAGGTTTAAGTTGGAAGGTTTTAGCATACACAATTGTTGTTGAAGCCTTGAGTTGAAGCAACCAAGTGGCCAGTGTGGGCGTTTGAACGGTTGACACACACTGTCAATGTTCCCACACACAAGGTTCAAGAACCAGCAAAAATAACACACGAAGTAAAAAAAAAAAAGCAAATGGTTCGGTGTATGAACGGAGTTCATTCATCCAACCGCGAAAACATAAAGAAACAAAAAGAGACATGAAACACTACAGAGAATTATAGGCTGGGGAGTTTCGAAGGTAGGTAAATAAGATACACTAGAACATGTAGAAGGTAACCCACTAGCCTTAGCTGGTAAAAAAAGTTTGAGGGTTTTTTTTACCTCTCCCTGTCCTTATGTATTTTTCCGCCTCCTGGTACGTGCGGGTGGTACGGGCTGATGCACCCGTATGGATGCTCCCTATTTCTACTGGAAATTCTTTGAATTCTTTGTGTCTGGTGGCGAGGTCGGTACGAGCGCGCGGTACAGACGCATCCCGTCGTACCGACGGTCGCTATTTCCACTAGAACTTTTCTGGAAAAAATAGTGGTTTCTTCATTAAGTTGTAGGAGCAGTACAGGCGGGTGGTACGGGCAGATGCCCCCGTACTGGTGCCCGCTAAACTCTCTGTAACTTCGAAACCACTCATTCTTCTCGGAAAATTCACTAAGGACCTAAAACATTAGTTCGGCATCCAAAAACGCATACATATATTCTGTAGAGAAATTTTAACCAAGATATGCATCATATGATTTCATCAATGATCAATTATACCTCTTGAAATAGTCCCAAGCCAACTCTAATAGGAAATCATGCATATATAAAGGGCCAATGCAACCTGAATGCAACTAGACTTAAGACACAAAATTACGAAAGACACGTAATAACTTCTGGGATTCCTCCTGGGAAGCTCTTTCTTTAAAGCCATATATCTAGGTTTTGATGCTCCATTACTATTTCAAGAATAACTATAGAATTATGTATTTTACCTTAATGAGGTTTGGAGCATATCATAGCGGAGTACGGTCGGAGTCGTACCCTCTGATACGTCTCCAACGTATCTATAATTTCTGATGTTCCATGCTAGTTTTATGACAATACCTACATGTTTTGTTTATACTTTATGATGGTTTTATGCATTTTCCGGCACTAACCTATTAACAAGATGCCGAAGCGCCAGTTCCTGTTTTCTGCTGTTTTTGGTTTCAGAAATACTACACAGGAAATATTATCGTAATTGGACGAAACAAAAGCCCACGGTCTTATTTTGCACGGAGCCTTCCAGAAGTCCGAAGAGGAGACGAAGAGGGGCGACGAGGCGGCCACACCATAGAGGGGCGCGGCCCCACCCCTGGCCGCGCCGCCTTATGGGGTGGGCCCCTCGAGCGTCCCCCGACTCTGCCCCTTCACCTACTTAATCCCTCCGTCGCGAAAACCCTAGTACCGAGAGCCACGATACGGAAAAAGTTCCAGAGACGCCGCCGCCGCCAATCCCATCTCGGGCGATTCTGGAGATCGCCTCCGGCACCCTGCCGGAGAGGAGAATCGTCACCGGAGGGCTCTACATCACCATGCCCGCCTCCGGACTGATGCGTGAGTAGTTCATCCTTGGACTATGGGTCCATATCAGTAGCTAGATGGTTGTCTTCTCCTCTTGTGCTATCATGTTTAGATCTTGTGAGCTGCCTATCATGATCAAGATCATCTATTTGTAATGATACATGTTGTGTTTGGTGGGATCCGATGAATATTGAATACTATGTCAAGTTGATTATTGATCTATCATATATGTGCTATTTATGTTCTTGCATGCTCTCCGTTGCTAGTAGAGGCTCGGCCAAGTTGATACTTGTAACTCCAAGAGGGAGTATTTATGCTCGATAGTGGGTTCATGCCTCCATTGAATGCGGGACGATGACGAGAAAGTTCTAAGGTTGTGGATGTGTTGTTGCCACTAGGGATAAAACATCAATGCTTTGTCTAAGGATATTTGTGTTGATTACATTACGCACCATACTTAATGCAATTGTCTGTTGTTTGCAACTTAATACTGGAAGGGGTGCAGATGCTAACCTGAAGGTGGACTTTTTAGGCATAGATGCATATGGCGGTCTATGTTCTTTGTCGTAATGCCCTGATTAAATCTCATAGCAGTCATCATGATATGTATATGAATCTCTATTCTGTCAATTGCCCACCTGTAATTTGTTCACCCAGCATACTATTTATCTTATTGGAGAGACACCACTAGTGAACTGTGGACCCCGGTCCATTCTTTTACATCTGAAATACAATCTACTGTAATCTCTGTTCTCTATTGTTCTTCGCAAACAAATATCATTCTCTACACCATACGTTTAATCCTTTGTTTTCAGCAAGCCGGTGAGATTGACATCACTGTTAAGTTGGGGCAAAGTATTTTGATTGTGTTGTGCAGGTTCCACGTTGGCGCCGGAATCACTGGTGTTGCGCCGCACTACACTCCTCCACCAACAACCTTCACGTGGCCTTCATCTCCTACTGGTTCGATAAACCTTGGTTTCTTTCTGAGGGAAAACTTGCTGCTGTGCTCATCATACCTTCCTCTTGGGGTTCCCAACGGACGTGTGCTTTACCGTCACAAGGAAGTTGTTGCCTCCATGCACAGCACCCTCTTGCGGTGCATCGGCATCTTGTAGACGAATAGTAATACACACCGGCCGCTGCTGGCACTCACCCCACAATCCCGTGCGAGCATCCTCATCTCGAAATCATTTATTGATCGCTAGCTATGGATGACCCCGTCCCTGGTTTATGCCCGTCGTGCTTCATTCTCTTATTGAGATGCAGAGGATTGGGATAGTGAAAAAAGGTTAGGGATTCATGAATAAATTTTAAAGCTTTACCTTGGCTTTCATTGTATGGGAACACTTCATAGTATTCTTCTTTCGCATCAGAAATTGGTTCCTGCATATTAGCATCGAAAGATTCATAGCAAGGTTCTATCTCTAGTTCATCATTAGTAATGCTCTCCTCATGAGTATCTAGGCACAAGGACTCTGCATATAAATTATGTTCAGTTTTAACATTACAAAGATCATCACTAAAGAGAGATGCATCATTAACAACCATAGAATTTGTAGTGTGCACCTCGTTGTCAATCTCACCTTCTTGGTGTTCCTCCTCTTTATCTTGGGTATCCTGAAAATGGTTATTTTCGAGAACTACAAGTTTGCATTGTTCCTTACTCTCTATCACAAGTGTATTATCACTAAGATGTTCCTGGCAATACTCAACAACATATTGCAAGGCTTCGTATGCCATTTGTAAAACTCATCATCACTACTCATCATAAGTATCATAATTTTCGGAGTAGCTCATGGGCACCTTCATAAAGAACATACTCTATAATTTCCATATTAGCATCCTTACTATATAAAGACGCCAAAGATTCATAATAAGTATGAGAGCATTATTGAAAGCAAAAAATGCCCGGCACACATACATTGAGGACATATTATTTGATAAGAAGAACATAATGTGTCAGCACAACATATTACTTGATGATACATCTCATATACCTGCTCCTCATTAGTAGTTATGTGTTCTTCTTCATTGTACACACTTTCCTCTTCTTGAGCAGTGTAGGAATTCATCGTATCCCTTCTCCTCCATTGCAATTTGCATCTGTTCTCGAATAGACATCTTGGAAGACATGATTAGTAGAAACAGTTTTTTCAGTTTTTGGTTTTATAATTTTTTCTTTTCAAATAAGTAAAAGCAGTAAATAGCAACAAACGTAAATAAACTATGTGCGAGTGGGTAGGTAATAACCAAGCGCTATGCTCCCCGGCAACGGCGCCAATTTGATGATTGGGTTCCTGCGATCAACAACAGGGTTTTTGCAGTACTTGTAGAAAATATTATTTATATAAGTTCGTCCTTGGGAAGCTTTGCAAATGGCTATAAACACAACCCCACAACTGCGTTGTCAGACGCAGCCATGTTCACACCCAAACCGTGGTATGGAAATAACCTATACTATAAGTCGCTAAGATGGCAATGATTTGATAATGGTTTAAAGTAACTTAAAGCAAAGTAAATAGTAAAATTAAACTAAAGCTAGAGAATGTTGGTTGAGTGTGTTTGTGATATGGTTGAGGGGTTCTCAAGGAGTATAGGTTCCACCACTAGTATTGGTATTACTTATGATTAGGATGAATAATGTCTTTGCTATGCTATGTGTGGGAAGAGCTCCATAATAAGATGCGCCCAGAAAGCCATCGGTCATCACATCTCTAAATAACCACAACAGCTAATCTTCTGCAAGCCACATATTGTATTGCTATTAAGGGTTTTACCCCATGGTTATCGATATGAGCTTAGTGAGTCCCTCCTTATCCCCCTCTTCCATGTGTTAAAGTGTCGATACAGTGATGCCACTTCTCGTCGTACACTTTACCACACTTCAAATGGTAGTTCCCTCTCGAGACCATAATGCAAATATTACATGGTGCACAACATATAATATCAAGAGAGATAACTAACACACATTCATAGATCAAAGGTATAAGTCATCTTTATCTAACATCATAGGGTTTGTCCATATCATGACAATATGAATATGAAGGTACAATTGCACACCAGTGTAAATCCTAATAGAGTTTGGATTACAACCAAGTAGACAAAGGGGATTGGCGATGTAGACGTTGATGATGATGATGGAGATCGATGTGTTGCCCTTCAAGATCCTAGTCTCCTCCTCCTCTTCCGTGTTGGTGGAGATGGTGATGGAGGCGGTGGCTGTGGAGAAGGCGGTGGCGACGAAGCGGTAGGGCTCCGCCCCTTAGGGCGTGGATGAATGGTGCCTCCTCCTTGGCTCCTCCTCTCCTTAAGTATGCATTCTAGAGGTCGGTTTCGCGAACCGACGGAGCTAGGGGCCGAATATGCTCATCGGGCCTTCACAAATGTTCTTCCGTTTGACAAAACATAGCCGACGGAGCCCCGTATGGCCATACGGTACGGACGGGCTCTGCTCGTGCCGATGGTCGTTTTAGTTACTGGACTTTCATATATTGGCCGCCATTTCTTCATACAAACTCCAATTTGGTGTTCTTCGGCTCGTTGAACTCGTATGTACGAGGGCTAAAACACCATGGCCTTAGATCTTAAATATAAGATGTTAGGAAAATATCACTTTTCCCACACCTCATATGGCTAAGTTTGGTGCTTGTAATTCTCACATATTGTACCCTCTTGGTCCTTTTGCCTCCCTTTTCCATGATTGTCAATAACACCTAAATATATGTAAAAGACAAGGAAAACATAATAAAATCCTACTAAAAGTACTAATTTGCAAAGCTCGTATGAAAGTGAACAAGAACTTGTAAGTACGCAACATAGGCATAGGTGTTTCTAGCTGGAGCATGAGATGAGTGACAATATGAGTAAGAGTATACTTAAAGACCTCAGCAAATAGTGCACAATTTCGAGCTATCACTAAGTGTTCCTTGTATTATATTAGCAAACAATGCTAGCAAGTGGTGGTTAGGGGTTATGCGCTCGAGAACTAGTGTGGTCAGCTATTTGGGCCGCCAATGCACAAACGGACCTATAAATACAATGCATGGGTTGGTGGAGATGGGCCATACTTGTAAGCGATCATTGTTGACAAGTCAGTGGGGCGTGCTTGACCATTCTCCAGTTTTCACCTAACTTTTTACGTCGTTTACAATGGATGACACAACGCTAAATGCCTATCTTGCTCAACTACGACATTACCTGGTGTCGGGCTTGCCTGCTACCAAGCATGGCATATTTATCCACCGTTATGCAATAAACCACGAATAAAGTTTGTGCGCCAACCTTGTTGGGTGACGGGAACGCCCGTCCTCCTGTCAAAATATTTTTGCACGCAACTGCAGCTTGTGTCGTCAAAAAAATCCGTCCAATAATGGGAGTTTTTTTCGTAGTGAGAAGGTTTTTTCTTCCAGACAAAGGTAGAACTAAAATAAAGGGAATCTTTTGTAAAATCCTAGAAATCAATGTAAATCAAGGTAATAAATCATAATATGATGTAAATGTGATGAAATATAACACAATAAAACTACAAATAACATAGATGCATTCTACATGCATTAGTGAGAAGATGGCAAGGAAAAAATAATTGGCAAATTTGCCTTCTATTTGCGAAAAGAAAGATTTTTGTGGCCTAGGTATCCCTAATCTCCAAGACTTGAGCATTTGATTATTAGGATCCTAGACTAAAATATATATTCAGGCTGAGGGTAGTTTGCGGAGGAAAATAATTGATGCTAAGTACGATAAAAAAAAAGGGACATAAGCACCAAGTAGACATAACCCACTCCCAGGAAAACCACTTCTAGTTTCTTTCCCCACGTTTGTGTTTTCGTTAAGAATCTCTGTAGGACGCTATGGTTTCGTTTTTCAATGAAAAGGGAGCCAGGGAGCGGTCCCTTTTAGTCTAAAAAATTCATCTCCTCCAAGGTTCCAAGTGCATGTTCTCGCGGGAAGCATTCGAGGCGGGAAAGAGTTGGCCGAGAAACTACATTTTTTTATCACGAAACTAGTAGTACTATTTTTCTATTACCACATCAACTTAATATACATCTAGATGCTGAAACTAATAGCTACAACTGAAATTAGGATAAATCTCTCCTAGCCAACTACAATTGAAATTAAGATACATGACCGACTCTTTCTCTCTTTCTTCGCCTTTCCGCCTCACATATCTCACACCCATTCCTCCTCCGTCATGCACAGTCTATATCGTTTTTCCTCCCATCTTTGGAAATTAATGTCATTGCTCCTAGTTGTACTGCAGCGGTCCTTTCCGCACGCTCATCCGCATACAGGCTTCCCCAAGCACGACAAGACCTTTCAACAATCTCATGCAACGTCCAATCCCGCTACCCCGTGTCAATCCAATGGTACCATGTGCAGAGCGGCATAGGAGACTGCAAAATATATAAGAACATTAATAAATAAACACAAATAACACAAACGACATTTTGTCTAGTCACCGTGCTTAGAACATACCACAAGCTTGTCATACGACGAAGTGGGAATAAGTAGATCATACTGATAGTTGGCACAAATGAAAGCTTCATGCCCAACTTATCAGAAAAATTCATCGCATCCTTCACCTTGGCAAGATTGCCGCACCAACATCGCTCTTCTCCCATCCTAGGGGGGCAAACTTGCATCCTTCATCTTCTTTGGCCTCTCACCTTGGTCCGAGCAAGGCACACCCATGGATGCAAGGAGTTGGCGGGAGGGAGAGGAGCACTAGTAAAGCACAATGAATCGGTGAGTGGTTTTATAGGGACGGATAAGGAGAAATGGAGGGGAATGGTGGCGGGAACGAGTTGGCGGGAAGAAATTGCAGGAGGAAGTGACGGGAAGAAGTGGCAGACAAAACTAGGAGGGAAGGCACTAATCGTCAAAGTGACATTTAAGGTCTACAGCCAGCATCAAGGAGTTGGAATATTCATTTTGATGAAGTACGGTCAAAGTGTTTTGGGAAACCTAGTAAACTGGAACAAGCAAAGCATTATTGCAAATTATGCGAGACTAGGCAGCGATCTAGCCGTTGCGAGTTGAGGAGGCGTGGCTGCCGGTGAAAACAGAGCTCCAACTCCGGTCACTGCGTCGTTACCTTGATGAAGGCATCGTCGTTGCAGTCATCATCTCCTCACTCGGGCTGCTCTCGGGGAAACCCTAGATCGGGTCGGACGATGGTGGCGTTATCATTGTCAGTACCCCTCTTGAGGGCATCATTTTGGAGCAAATGCTTGCTAAAGGAGTCAGCAGGTGGAGCCGTGTGGCATCTACCGCGTCAACTACAACGGGTTCCGGTGGTGTGGCGTGGCGGCATCTCTGCGATGGACTCGCGCAAAGTGGTGGGATATCCAGCGTCATGGTGGCATCCATGGTAGGCCTGGCAAGGTTAATGCGCTAATCCTCGTCCTGGAGATTGTTAGCAGAATACGACGGTGATGCCTTCTTAAGTGTGTGCATGCGGTGCACTTCGAGGGTTTGTTGGACTGGTTGTGCTCCTTGCTCGCCTTGGTGAGGCCTTCGGATTTACATGATGCGTGTATGTGTGAGGACAAGGCACATGGCTCCGATCATGGCCACCCCTTCATCAATCTTGTAGGTGCAGCCACAATCGGATTGATCTTTGCATTCTCTTTGTCCGGTTTTGTATAATAAAAAGATTGTGTACATCATTTTGATCAGGAAAAAAACTCCTTTCATGCACATGCCACTTGTTTGACAAAATGCTTACGAGCAATACCGATTGCTGTGTGTCAATATCAACTCATCGTGTTAGTTTATTTAGCTTACATCAACTTCTGGCATCACTCCCATCAACTAAACCGGCCATAGCCACCGGTGGCGTGCACCAGCAATCCAGCACATAGTAGCCACCTGCCGAGGCGATGGTGCCCGTTTGATAGACTGAACCTTTTGTGTTGGTTTATTTAGCTTGCCATCACCAATGGCCACCGTCATCTGAAGAGGAAACAATGAACTCATCGGAAGGGAGAACTAGGCCGTCCTAAGATGGTAATGAAGTTAAATTTCAGTAGGAGCTAGTTTGAAGAAATGATAAACCTATGAAACATAAGTTTGCTCCCGTTGTCGCCTACTCCTACATGCTCATCTTCCCGTGGGTAAAGTTTTGCTCAGTTTTTTTCTTTTCTCTTGATGGTTTTAGTTTTGCTCGGTTTTCTCTATTGATGTATGCAGGGATGAGTGGATTATCTTAGGCGAGTTTGGCTGTGTCGCTCCCTTCTTTGTGGGGTTCTGCATGTAACTGGCTGGGCTTCTTAATAGACTGAGGGTTTTCTCGCAAAAAAAAATTCTAAACTAATGTCACCATCAGGGCGCGGATGCAACCAGCCTATGCTAATGGCTGCACAGCGTGTGAACGCCCATGACCAAGCCGCGCTCGTCAAGTCTAGTTGAGATAATTAGTGGGTGATGTGAGAGAAGGTGCACAAGCTATGGTCACTGCAGTCATCGGATGCTCACTTGGGCTGCTCTTGGGAAACTCTAGATCAATGTCGACGCTATTATTGTCGGTACCCCTCTTGAGGGCATCGTTTTGGAGCAGATGCTTGCTAAATGCGTCAGTAGGTGGAGCCGTGTGGCATCTACCGCATCAACTATGTCGGGTTCCGGTGGTGTGGCGGGATCTCTGCGATGGACTTGCGCAAAGCGGTGGCTCTATCCATCATCTTGGTGGCATGTATGGTAGGCTTGGCAAGGTTAATGCGCTAATCCTTGCCCTGAAGATGGTTGTAGAATACGGCGGCGACAACTTCTTAAGCGTGTGCATGCAATGCACGTCGAGGATTTGTTGGACTGGTTGTGCTCCTTGCTCGCCTTGGTGAGGCCTTCGGATTTACATGATGTGCGTATGTGTGAGGACATGGCACATGGCTCCGATCATGGCCACCCCTTCATCAATCTTGTAGGTGCAGCCACAACTGGCTTCGGGTTGATCTTTGCATTCTCCTTGTCCGATTTTGTATAATAAAAACATTGTGTACATTATTTTGATCGGGAAAAAACTCCTTTCATGTGCATGCCACATGTTTGATAAAATGCTTACGAGCAATACGATTGCTATTGTTGTGTGTCAATGTCAACTGATCGTGTTACTTTATTTAGCTTACATCACCTTCCGGCATCTCTCCCATCAACTAAGCCGACCGTAGCCACTGGTGGCGTGCACCAGCAATCCAGCACATAGTCGCCACCTATTGTAACGATGGTGCCCGTTTGATAGACATAACCTTTTGTGTTGGTTTATTTAGCTTGCCATCACCAATGGCCACCGTCGCCTGACGCTCGAAAGAGGGAAACAGTGAACTCATCGGAAAGGAGAACTAGGCCGTGCTAGATGGCAATGGAGTTAAATTTCAGTAGGAGCTAGTTTGAAAAAATAATAAACCTATGAAGTAAAAGTTTGCTTCAGGTTGTCGCCTACTCCGACATGCTCACTATCTTCCCGTGGGTAAAGTTCTGGCTCAGTTTTTTCTTTTCTATTGATGGCTCAAGTTTTGCTCGGATTTCTATTTGTTATATTGTGATCCAAATTTCAAGAAAAGGCTAACTTCTGACGAGCGGAGCGAGGCCCGTCGCCGGTAGGCTTGGGCCGAGCGAGCGAGTCCGAGTTAGCCCACACCGAGGCCCAGCAGGTGCACCTTGGGGGTGCGGGGGGCGAAGCCCCCCGCGGTACGGATCGTTGCCACCGTCTATATATTTTCCCTGTAAGCCGCCGCTAGGGTTATCATCGCATCATTGTACACCCACGGCGTTTGTAAACACCACCAAAATAGTAAAGTTTTGCTGGCTGGCGCCCGTGGTTTTTTCCCTTGTGTGTTGCAAGGGTTTTCCACGTTAAATCTCGTGTCCCCTACAGTGTTTTCTTTTTCGTTCTTCGTTTATTGTGCATCTCCATTTATAACAAGTGGTATCAGAGCCCGTGTTCTTTGGATCTAGGGTTTTCGAGATGTCGTCACTGAAGTTCGATCTACCGCAGCTGGACTACACCACGAGATTTGCTTTGTGGCAAGTGAAGATGAGGGCGATTCTCGCCCAATCTTCAGATCTGGATGAAGCGATCGATGCTTTCGGCGAGAAAGCAAAGGATACCTGGACCGATGCGGAGAAGCGGAAAGACCGTAAGGCTTTATCGTTGATTCAACTCCATCTGTCCAATAATATTCTGCAGGAAGTGTTGCAGGAGAAAACCACCGCCGAGTTATGGGTCAAACTAGAGGAGATCTGTTTGTCCAAGGATCTCACGGGCAGATTGCACGTGAAGATGAAGTTGTTCTCGCATAAGTTGCAAGAGGGAGGTTCGGTAATGAATCACCTATCTTCCCGGAAAGAGATTGTTTCGATTTGCAGTCTATAGAAGTTAAGTATGAGGATGAGGATTTAGGTCTTCTTCTTTTATGCTCGCTGCCTAATTCTTTCGGTAATTTTCGTGACACCATATTATTGAGCCGCGACAAACTAACTCTCGCGGAAGTTTATGATGCTCTCCAACAAAAGGAGAAAATGAAATCTATGGTGCAGGCTGAAAGTTCGTCCTCCAAGGCGGAGGCATTAGAGGTCCGTGGCAGTGCCCGAGCAGCGAGATAACTACTACCACAACAACAGAGATAAGAGCAAGGGCGACAGAGGTCGCTCAAAGTCCAAAGGACGTGACAAGTTCTGCAGGTATTGTAAGAAATCTAACCACAATATTGATGATTGTTGGAAGCTGCAGAACAAGGAGAAAACGAACGGAACTTACCAACCGAAAAATAATGATGGTAATGGTAAGGCTGCCGTTGTCACCGGTAAGAGTGAGGCTGCTGTTGTTGCTGGTAATGATAGTTCTGATGGAGATTGCTTAGCTGTCTTGGCTGCATGTGTTTCACGTGATGATGAATGGATTCTTGATACTGCATGTTCGTTTCATATTTGCTGTAACAAAGATTGGTTCAGTTCTTATGAGTCCGTGCGAGTGGAGATTTTGTGCGTGTGGGGAATGACAACCAAGTGCAGCATTGTTGGCATTGGTTCTGTTCAGATCAAGACCCATGATGGGATCACACGCACGTTGACATGAGTGAAACACATACCCTCCATGGCGAGGAATTTGATCTCTTTGAGTACCCTTGATTGTGACGGGTACAAGTACAAAGGTGGGAACAAACTTTTGAAGGTATCATCAGGTTCTCTCATTATTATGATTGGTGATATGAATTCTGCGAAATTATATGTCCTTAGAGGTAGCACTTTGCCTCGGTATTGCTGCTGCCGTTAGTTCGATGAATCCGAAGAAGACTAACCTTTGGCATAAGCGTCTTGGACATATGAGTGAGCTTGGCATGGCAGAATTGACAAAGAGAGAGCTAATTGATGGCTGCGATTTTGGTAAGCTTGAGTTCTCGTGAGCACTCGCATCTTTGGTAAGCATAAAAGAGTAAAATTTAATGCTTCCGTTCATACCACCAAAGGCATTTTAGATTATGTTCACGCTGATGTTTGGGGCCCGTCCCGTAGAACTTCTAATGGTGGTGCTAATTACATGCTTACTATTATTGATGATTACTCAAGGAAAGTGTGGCCATATTTCCCGAAACATAAATCTGATGTTTTTAATGCTTTTAAGAAGTGGAAAGTTATGGTAGAAACCCAAACCGAAAAGAAGGTTAAGATACTCCGTACCGACAATGGTATGGAATTTTGTTCAAATGAATTTGATGAGTTTTGCAGCAATGATGGGATGGTAAGACATCATACCATTCCGTACACCCCTCAACGAATGGCGTGGCTGAACGCATGAACGAGGACCATTATTTCGAGGGCTCGCTGCATGTTGTCTAATGCAAAGATGCATAGAGGTTTTTGGGCTGAAGCAGCCTCCACCGCTTGTTATCTCATCAACAGGTCACCTTCTGTTCCACTTGATAAGAAAACTCCAATTGAGGTATGGTCTGGTTCGCCTGCTGATTATTCAGATTTGAGAGTTTTTGGTTGCATCGCTTACGCTCATGTTGATAATGGAAAGTTGGAGCCAAGGGCCGTTAAGTGCATCTTCCTTGGTTATGGTTCGAGAGTCAAGGCATATAGATTATGGAATCCCGAAACTAAGAAAATTGTGTTGAGCAGGAATGTCGTTTTTAATGAGGCGGTTATGTTTAATGGTAGTCCGTCCACCGATATTTACGATGCTATTGATTCTCCCGATGTTTCCGATGATGAGCAACACGGAATTGGCGTGCGGGTGGAGCACGCAAAGGAGAATGAAAATGTGGTTCCTGAAACCAACAATGATGATAATGATGTTCCACCCTCACCACCTTTTGTTCAGCGACAAGGACGGTCTATTGTCGCTGACCGCCCTAGGAGAAATATTGCACCTCCTACCCGATTAATTCAAGAATGTGATATTGTTGATTATGCTTTGAGTTGTGCCTGAACGGGTGGAGCATGATATTGAACCAGCTACATATACTGAAGCCATTGCTTCGGTTGATAAAGAGAAGTGGGTAGGTGCGATGCAAGAAGAGATGCAATCGCTTGAGAAGAATGGCACATGGGATGTTGTGCACTTGCCTAAACAAAAGAAGGCTGTCCGCTGCAAGTGGATATTTAAAAGAAAGGAAGGTTTGTCTCCTAATGAGCCTCCACGGTTTAAGGCAAGGTTAGTAGCAAAAGGTTTCGATCAAATTCCGGTGTTGATTATAATGATGTTTTCTCCCCGGTTGTGAAGCATAGTTCTATTCGTGCTTTCTTTGGTATTGTTGCTATGCATGATCTTGAGCTTGAGCAGCCTAGATGTAAAGACTCGCTTCTGCATGGTGAGTTGGAGGAGGAGATATATATGGACCAACCTGAAGGTTATGTTGTGCCCGGTAAGGAGGATCTTGTTTGCAAGTTAAAGAGGTCCCTTTATGGTCCGAAACAGATCGCCACGACAGATGGTATAAAAGGTTTGATTCATTTATGCTTACACATGGTTTTGAGAGATCTCGGTATGATAGTTGTGTGTATATCAAGTTTGTTAATGGATCACCTATTTATTTGCTTGCTATATGTTGATGATATGTTGATTGCTTCCAAGAGCATGAAAGAGATCACTACTTTAAAGAATCAATTAAGTAGTGAGTTTGAGATGAAGGATCTTGGTCCCGCTAAGAAAATACTAGGCATGGAAATTAAAAGGGACGAAAGTCTAGTTTGTTGTTTCTTAGTCGGAAAAGTACATTGAGAAAGTTCTTCATCGTTTTAATATGCATGATGCAAAGTCGATTACTACTCCTATTGCTTCTCATTTCAAGTTGTCAGCTTTGCAATGTCCTAGCTCCGAAGATGATATTGAGTACATGTCTCGAGTTCCCTATTCTAGTGCTCGTTGGTTCCTTGATGTATGCCATGGTTTGTTCACGTCCCGATCTGTCATATGCTATGAGTTTGGTCGGTCGATACATGGCTAATCCCGGTAAAGAACATTGGAAAGCTGTTCGGTGGATTTTCGTGTACCTTCGCGGCACATCAAAAGCTTGCTTGAGGTTTGGCGAGGATTGGTGAGGGGCTCGCCGGATATGTGGATTCAGATTATGCCGGCGATTTGGATAAGAGAAGGTCCCTCACGAGGTTATGTGTTTATCGTTGGTGGATGTGCTCGTTAGTCGGAAGGCTACTTTGCGGGATGTTGTTGCACAATCTACTACCGAGGCTGAGTACATGGCTATTGCTGAGGCAGGTAAAGAAGTCTGTTTGGTCGAAAGGTTTATATGCTGAGCTTTGTGGTGATAATTCTTGCATTAAGTTGTTCAGGTGACAGATCAAAGTGCTATTTATCTTACTAAAGATCAGATGTTCCATGAGAGGACAAAGCACATTGATATTAAGTACCACGCAATCGGAGATGTGGTTGCAAAAGGTAAAGTGAAGGTATGCAAGATTAGTACTCATGATAATCCTGCTGATATGATGACTAAGCTCTGTCCCGGTGTCCAAGTTTGAACTTTGTTCAAGCTTGGTTGGTATAACTTGTCTAGCCCAAGTGGCTGTTGGCGCCGAAGCAAGTGTTCTCTTTGTTGATTCAGGTGATTGTTGAAGTTCATGCTACAAGGAATTTGTCTCAAGGTGGAGTTTGTTATATTGTGATCCAAATTCCAAGAAAAGGCTAACTTCTGACGAGCGGAGCGAGGCCCGTCGCCGGTAGGCTTGGGTTATCATCGCATCATTGTACACCCACGGCGTTTGTAAACACCACCAAAATAGTAAAGTTTTGCTGGCTGGCGCCCGTGGTTTTTTCCCTTGTGTGTTGCAAGGGTTTTCCACGTTAAATCTCGTGTCCCCTGCAGTGTTTTCTTTTTCGTTCTTCGTTTATTGTGCATCTCCATTTATAACACTATTGATGTATGCATGGATGAGTGGATTATCTTGGGTGAGTTTGGCTGTGTGCTGCCGCTCCCTTCTTTGTGAGGTTCTGCATGTAACTGGCTGGGCTTTTTGATAGACTGAGGGTTTTTTTGCAAAAAAAAGTCTAAACTAATGTCACCATCAGGGTGCTGTGCTAAGAGCATCTTCACTCGTTTGCCCTCCCCAGGCCGAAATCCGGGGAAATTTACGTCCAGATTGGACGTAAATTTGGCGTGGGGAGGAGTTGTTTCCCAGCCGCGTCCTCAGGCGAAGACGACGATGTAAATTTGAAAAACTTAAACTTGACAAACTACAACTAAAAACGGGCGAATTTAGACTAAATTTAATGATATTTACTATATAGAGGGCGAAGTTCATACATAGAGGCCGAATTCGACTATATTTCGAATTCCGCTAGGGGAATACAACTTAAATTATAAAACACGGCGTTCTACATGCCCAATTGGCGGTAGAACACCGTGTAGTCGCCGCAGTCCTCGCCATCGTCGTCGGAGCCGTCGTCGAACTGCGGCGGCGCGGCCTGGCTGCTGCCCTGGCCGGCGTCTCCCCACCGAGGCGGCGATGGCTTGTACCATTCATCGTCCGAGGCTTCGAGGTCGACGACGGGGACGACGACGCCGGATGGAGGTGGTGCAGGCCGGCGGTAGCGAGCGAAGTCGTCGGTGGCGGTTGGAGCGGCGGCGCGTGCGGCGAGTTGGTGCGTGGCGGCCAGGTCCATCAGCCGCCGCTGCTGCTCCGCCTCCTCGCGCTCCTAGTCGCGCCTCGACCACTCGAGGGCGGCGTCCTCGGGGAGGGCGTTGTCGGCGGGCACCAGGTCGTTGAGCGACCTGGCGATCGCCTCCGCAACGGCGGCTTCCTCCGCGCGCTTCGCCTCCTCCTCGGCGAGCTTGTTTGCGGCGGCGTTGGCGGCGGCAGCGCCGTCCTCCTTCGCCGACTTCCTCTTCCGCCCACGCTGCGGGGAGGAGGGCTCGCGGATGACGAGGGCGCCGCTGCGCCCTCTGGTCGGCGGTGGTGGAGACGCCGGCTCCTTCTTGACGCGCGCCGGCGTTGACGGAGACATCGCCTCCCTTTTCACCGGCGCCAAGGACGGCCTCGGCGCCGATCCGAAAGACGACGAGCTGGCAGCCATGCGCCGTGGCTGCCAGACGTTCCCCCGGCGTCGGCTCGCCGATGCCCTCGATGCAGGGGGCATCGTTGTAATACCCCAGGTTTAGAGGCTACAAAATGAGAGAACACCAAAGTGTGCATTGCATTCATGCATAGAAAATCCGGGGAATTTTCGCGCTTTCAAATAAAACTTACCACAGTAACTAAAGTTTCACTTGACTTGCTGGAATTGAAGTAGATCATCAAGTCAA
>NC_061510.1:76607103-76656938 GCF_022539505.1 Lolium rigidum
CAATCGTGAGCACCGGGAAGTTTCCGCCTCGATGTGCTCGAGGACGTTCGCCGGCCGTCCTATCCGGCGCGCTCCACCAACGTCGTCGTCCCGCGGCGTTGTTGCGCGCAGGCGGAGGCGGCGGGCCGTCGTAGGCCGCCAGCTCCCGCTCCCACTGCCGGAGGAAGTATGAGTTCCACCGCGTGTAGTTGTCGGGGTGGTGGCGCGGGTCGGCGCGCTCCTCGTCCGTCATCGTGAGCCGCGCCTCCTCGATGGCGGCGTCGAGGGCGTCTCCCCGAGGCGGCGGCGGGATTGGTACGCCGCCACGGCTTAGCCGCCACCCGCCGCCGGGAGGCCTCGTGTCCGGCGGGCAGGGGTACCCCGCCTGGTGGAGGAGGTGGCCCTCCCACTGGTGGAGCGACCGGCGGGGGAAGCCATTGGAGGCTGCGCCGTCGTCGTCGGAGAACGCCATCTTCGTTGGAGGTGGATGGTGAGTGGAGGGAGAATGGAGGAAGAGTGGAGCAGGGGCGTCGCGGCGAGCGGAGTGGCCTTAAATAGGCGCGGCAGGCGCGGCGGGCGCGGCGAGCGCCGGCGATTAATGTCGCGTGGAAGACGATGCGTGTGCGGTAGACGATGTGACGGCATTAACTCGCCGCGTGGAAGCTACGCGGCCGGCGAATGCTGACCGGCGGCAGGCTTTTACAACGCGCGGAAGACGATGCGATGAGGACGACGACCGGTGTCTCTCGCCGACAAGTTGGGGCCACCAGACGCGCGGGAAGTTTCCTCGCCGTTTCGCGCGCTTTTCTTTCGTCCGGAGTCCCCGAGAGCTCCCCGGGGGGCCGGGGATGGCGTGGGATCGCCGGATGAATTTAGGCCCAAATCCGGACGAAATCGAGGAACCGGGGACGCGACTGGACCGAATTTCGCCGTCCGGATGGAAAAAACGTTGTTCCGGGGCCTATTCGGGGAGACGAGTGGAGATGCTCTAATGGCTGCACAGCGTGTGAACGCCCATGACCAAGCCGCGCTCGTCAAGTCAAGTTGAGATAATTAGTGGGTGGCGTGAGAGAAGGTGCACAAGCTACCGTCTGTGACGACACCGATAATTCAAATAATTAGTGCGTGGCGGGAGAAAACATCCCAGTTCAGCTAGCCTCGCTCCCCGGCGAGAGGGAGACCAGTTCGACAACATTATCAGCCGGGGCCACAAGGAGAGGGAGGAGCCGCCATGGCCGAGCTCGCGGCAGGCGCCGTGAGCTCGCTGCTGGTCGTCATCCGCAGCGAGGCGCTGCTGCTGCGTGGGGTCCGGGACGACGTGCAGTTCATCAAGGAGGAGATGGAGAGCATGAAGAGCTTCCTGGCGCACCTGGCAAGGTGGGCACCCCCCGGCGGCGAGCACGATGAGCAGGTGCGCACCTGGATGAACCAGGTGCGTCTGCTCGCCCAGGACTGCAACAACTGCATCGACCTCTACCTCTACAGGGGGAACCCTGACATCCACCGCGCGAGAGGAGGACTCAGAGGCTACCTCTGGTGGGCGACTTGGTTCCTGCACAAGTTGGTCGCGCAGCACCGCGCAGCCGAGCAGCTGCGCCTGCTCAAGGAGCGGGCGCGCGACGTCGGCGAGCGGCGGTTGAGGTATGGCGTGGAGGTCCCCGACAAGTCAGGGAAGGGGCAGTCGACTCCAACAGCATCGTCGTCGTCGTCTCGGGCTGCTGCTGCAGGTGGATATGCTGCCGGGGACGACGATGAAGAAGACGGCGACGATCAACTCGTGGGGGAGATGGCAGTCGGCGGTCATTCTGCTCGAGGAGCCTTCACAGAGCCTCGCACCCTGGACGACTACGTCAGGGCAAAGCTAAAGGAGTGGGCAGATGGAGTTCCTGTTAACGCCGGCGAATCTTTGTCCATGGTCGCGATCGCACCAGACACGTATCAGGACCTCCTCGATCTTGTACAAGAACTTTGGATTGAACGGGAGGACATCGACTTCGGCTACCATCGCACTGTCATGGTTGATATCCGAGCAGTGCACCCCGATTTTGAACCACTACGGCCCAAGGAGGTTCTCTTCTACATACTGCGCGAGCTCAAGCATGCCAAATCTAACCCCCAGGAGCAAGGCACACAAGGCCAAGTTGATCTTGACCCTTGGGAAGTTCGGTTTAGAAGATGGCAAATTTACGGTGAAAAGAAGAGGGCTATTGCTCGTCTTCTAATCAAGGAGAATATCAAAGAGATGAAGATTAACGAAAAGCTTGACAAAATCAAAAGTGATATCCAAGGTCGACTAGAGAAGGGCGACGGACTACCCAAGGGGAACAAGCTGCAGGGTGGTTTTGACCAGTTGGACCTAGACGTAGTACTTCAGCTGCTGCTCCAGTCAGCGTCTCAACAAGATCAAAAAGGGAAGAACAAAGACATGTACAGATTACCAGCGTGGGACAACAACAACAGCATCGTCAAGAAGCTTAAGGAGCATATGGAAGCAGAGAAAAAAGAGAAGCTTGAAGAGGAAGCAGCCAAGCATATGCAGGTGGTGGAAGAAGGAGAAGCCGTGACCAAGCATATGGAGGAGGAAGGAGGAGGAGGAAAAGTAGCATGCAAACACATGGAGGAGGGGGGAGGAGAAGTAAGCATACATAGGGAGGAAGAGGAAGAAGAAGGCGGGGGAGGAGGGCGAGAAGGAGAAACAACCAAGCATATGGAGGATGGTGAAGGAGAAGTAGCGGAGGAAGAGGAAGAGGAAAAGGAGGAGGGTGAGGAAGATGAAGATAAAAATGATGATGATGATGATGATGATGAGGAGGAGAATGATGATGATGATGATGATGATGATGAGGAGGAGGAGGAGGAGGAGGAGGAGGAGGAGGAGAGTCAGCAGACGACATGGATTCAGCTCGATGAGGCACAATATGCGCACATCATGCAGAAGTTGTTCCCCAAGAGCAGCAGTAGCAAGCGCCCCTGCAGGCTGAAGACGGATCCTTGGACAAGCAAGCTACAAGGACCACAACTGCTACATTGGGTGAGGATCAAATCAAAAAACTGATTCACAATGCGAAGGAAGACATCTTACGAGAGCTGCAGCAAGGCAAATATGACAAGAGTGAAGGGACAGCTGAAATTGGTGTTCCAGATCAAAACCTAGAAAGCTTTTCTGAAAAAATCGGTCAGATGATGGACAAAATGAAGCACGAGTTCAAAGAGCAGCTCAAGATCAAAGGTCTCGTGGACAGGATAAAAAAGAACTTGAATTATCTTAGGTCCCGGCGTAAATATGAATGTCCCCTAATTATTCTCAAAGTTGATGAGCTGATGGATGTTTCCGCATGGGAGGATACCAGAAATGCTTTGAGCCTGTTAAACTGCAGCGCTGATTTAATGATGGTCACCGCCACAAAGGACATCCAGCCAGCTAGAGAATATTGCTACCCACAGAGGGAACCTATAGACTATTCTCTTGCTGGCCTCTACCATGATACAGTGCTCAAGCTTACTGGCCAACTGAAGAATGGAGACAGCTATAACCCCCAAATTTTTCATGATATCTTGTACAAGTGTGAGCCACATGAATTCTGCATGAAGATCTTCACTCATGCTATGTATGCTAACCCCAAGAGGAGCGAGGAGGAGTTACTCAAGCTGAACAGCACCTTGCAGGCTTTGCCAACAACATCATTCAACAACATCGCTAAGGTGATGTTCAAGTTCTCTTACAATGATTTGCCTAAAGAGTACAAGTCCTGCTTGCTGTACCTAGCTATCTTCCCTTCCGGACACAAGATCAGGCGGTCAACCTTGATTGGACGGTGGGTTGCAGAAGGTCTGACATCCAAGGAAGATTGGCCGAGTTCTGTCCGTCAGGCCAACCGATGTTTTGACGCACTTGTTAGCCGGTGCCTTGTTTATCCTGCTGATATTGGTGCCACAGGAATTGTAAAGAGTTGCGTCATAGGAGATCCAGTTCATGGATTCATTACCACCATCGCAAGAAAACAACACATTGTGGAGACACGCCTGTCGCATCACTTGGCTCGCCATTTCTCCATTTTCAACGATCTCCAACTCCGAAGCTCTGATAGAATTGATAAATTCTTCCAGGGGCTCTCTAACTCGTCTCAACTATCCCTGCTCAAGGTGCTAGATCTAGAAGGTTGTCGGTGTTTTCTTGGGAAGAAGAACCAGCGGTACCTGAAGGACATCTGCAACAAGATGTTACTTCTCAAGTATCTGAGCCTGAGGAGAACAGATATCACCCAGCTACCCAGTGAAATCAACAACCTCCGTGAGCTAGAGGTATTGGATATCCGACAAACTGAGATACCTCCACATGCAACAGCAAATATCCTGCTCTTGAAGCTGAAGCGTCTGCTTGCTGGTCACATCGATCTGAATCCAAGCAATTTTGGCTCTAGTGGCCGGATTCCTCATAGGATCGACAAAATGGTAAACATGGAGGTGCTATCCAATGTCAAGGCCCAGCAGAGTCATGATTTAAAAGATATTGGAAAGCTATGGCAGCTGAGGAAGCTAGGTGTGGTTATCGATGATAAGGATAGTCATCTCAAGAATTTTCTTCAGACGATCAGTGACCTACATGAGTGCCTCCGTTCTCTCTCAATCACTACTACTCCCGTAGCCACACCACATGAGGGTACTCCTTCCAGTGCAGAGTTACCAGATGATATTGGCTCTCTCTTAAAAAACTGCCCCAAGATTCTTGAGAGTCTAAGCATCAGGGGAACCACACAGAAGGGGCGTCTTCTTCCATTGTACATAAAAGGTGATAAAATCAAACTTGCCAAGGTAACTCTATGTCACACTGTGCTGAGTCAAGATGATCTGAAAATCCTTGGCAAGCTGCCCAGGTTACGGTGCGTCAAGATCCAACACATTGTATGCACCGGGCACATTCTGAACTTCAAGAACGGTGAATTCAAATCCCTCAAGTACCTTCTTGTTGAGGGCTCGAACTTGACTAATATCACTTTTGAGAATGGAGCAGCCAGTGAGCTCGAGAAGATGGTTTTATCTATCACCAGCATATGTTCTATTTCTGGAGTTGACTGTCTTCCTAAATTGAAAGAGCTAGTGTTGAACAACAGCTACTGCGGCAGTTTGTTGTCATCATTTGACAATGCCACACAATTAGCCAAGCTGACTCTTTGTGGTACATTGCTGGAGCAAGATGCGCTACAACTGCTCGCCAATAAAAGAAATATACGCTCTCTGGTGCTCCTGGACAAGGCTGTTGGTGGAACACAGAATGATATTACATTAGAAAAAGATGAGTTTTTATGGCTCAACCTTCTTGAAGTTCACTGCTCGGCCATTACCAAGATGGTCTTCACCTGTGGATCTGCTCCTAGGCTCGAGAAGATTGTCTGGTCATCTTCCACATCTCTCTCTGGCATCGACGAACTTCCCAGGTTGAAGGAGCTCGAGTTCACAGGTGACCAAGTCCCTGATGACATGACAAAGGACATTGAAAAACATAAAAACAAGCCTAGTCTTAAACGCAATGGACCAGAAACTCAAGACTAAGAAAAAGGAGATGAAGAAGAGGATGACAACGGTGCTGCAACATTCTCTTTCTGCTGGAAGAAACAGGTTTGACTCCGGAAGGGCCTTTTCATTGATCCCATGGTGTGGTTTGCGTGTGCTAGTGTGGTTTGCGTGTGCTAGTGTGGATTGCAATCTGTTCTGCTTGTCTGTTGATCTCTTTCTGCTGCGTGTTTATACAACTGAAGTATCCCGTTTACTTGCTCTACATGCGTGGCCTAGTGGCTCCGGTTGAGCATAAATGGTTGTATCTATGCTTGGACTTTATATTTGTGTGGCTTTCCTCTGTAACGAACATCGTAAAAATTCGTGTACAGTTTCATGTAATAAGTGTGATGTTTGTGCACACATTTGGCTTCTTATTAATGTACAGTACAATATCAGTATGCTTTGATTTTGTTGAGCAACAGTATGCTTCGATTGGGTTCTGCAACTCAAAGATGAACTAGTGTGTGTCAAGATATAGTTACCTGTAATGTAGGCATCTGTTGCTTCAAACCAGCTGAGTAGCTCTTGCAGTATTGCCTGACTGTGTGCTTGAAGCAGAACTTTATGCAGATTAAGCATGAGTGATCCACAATCTGGCTGCATCTCCTGATTGCCAAACAAGCATTAGCACCCTAGGAAGAATCAAAGTTGTTTTCAACTGTATGTTGGCGTGCATTTGATAGCTCGCGTAGTTTCTCCCACTGTTGGGCTGATGGAGAAGCCAGTATCTTCAGAACTTTAATCAAGTTCGTCATTGGAGCACCTGCATTGCTTCGATCGATGCTGAGAAGGTGCTACAAGTTCCTCTGCTCATGTAGATATGATCTGTCCATATAAAACTCAGTCAAACAATATTTCACTCCTTGGATCAAAATCAGACGGTGGAACTAAACAATGGGAATACGTATCTGTTGTAGGCATCCATCCATTTACTGCAATTCATTCAGAAAAAGAACTTGTATAAGAGCATGTCTAACAGGCCCCGTATATTTTCGCCCCTTAAAACGCGAGTAGAGGGCCCTGTATTCACTTTTCGCCGATCGAAAACTCGGACGAGCTAGCAGAACCCGTATCCCCACCCTTCAATCCCTCAAAACAGGGTTTTAGACAACAATTTGCACAACAATTTCAGATCAAACATAGCACATCCAAAATATGTGATGCATAATTCATAGTTTTTAACATCACAACGCGATCATAGGCAATGTTCAAGCCACGGAAGTTCCCAAATGTGATCAGCCATCAACGAGTCCATCGCCAGCGGCGCCACCACTCGCCGGAGACTCACCTTGAGCACTTGTAGCACGAGCTTCACGCGCAGCCTTCTTCCTCGCCATGATGTCCGCCTTGGTCTCCTTCCACCACGCCAGCTGATCCTCGTCCATGTCGTCGGTGCGCATCATCATGATATCCCTCTCCTCGGCCAAGAGCTCCTTCATGGCCTTGGCTTCTTTGAGTGCGATCATCCTCAAGTCAAGCTCGGCCTTCAACTTGGCATCTTCCCGCCTTGCTTCCACCTTGGCAAGCTTGACCTCCTTCTTCTTCTCGGTGATGAGGAGCTTGGTCTCCAATGTCTTCATCGTCAATGCCTCCTTGGACTTCATGAGTTGATCCAACTTCTCCCGGAAGCTAGCTGCTTCGCCTTCTACCTTGACCCTCTCCTTGGCTTTCTTGTTGCCCTCGGGCTTGCTGGCGTTCTCGCACTCAATTCCTCCGCTTCATCATCCATGGTGAGCAGTGCCTCCTTCTTGCACTTTGGTTCGTTGTCCCTCAACTTCCACTTAGGAAGATGTTGAAGAATGGAAAAGCAATGTTGAAATTGAAATTCCTTGTTCTTGGAGCCGGCCATGTCCTTGTACCGGGCTTGAGCATACTTGGGCTGCACAACAATATTATGTGATGTTTGCACATGATCAACACATATGGATAGCAACAAACAAGGAAAACTTACATAGTCCTCCGGCACGCATCCACTAGGGGGGTTGTCGGCCACTTGATCCATGGCAGCACTCCAACGAGAACAAGCTGGTTTGATAATGTTTCATCGGCCTTCAAGGGAGCGGTAGGATTTGTCGGCCATGCTCTTGGTGCGAGGCTTTAGCTGGTGGTAGAGATCCTCAATGCGCTGCCAATAGCGCTTGCCGCCTTGGTCCACTACGGTGCACGCATCCATCCCCACTTTGCTCCAAGCATGGACCAAGATGGCGTCTTCGATCTCGCTGTAGTTCGCCGTGCGTGGCTTCGGTGTCGACGAAGAACCGGCGGCAGCCGGATCAACCTCAACCACCTCCTCCTCGTCACCCTCATCCTCCTCCTCGTCATCAATCTCTTCGACGTTGCACTCCCCATCGAACGCATCGATGCCGGCGTCCAAATCCACCGCGGATTCGTTGAGCATGTCCATGTACGATGTTGTGGACTCAACATCGAACACCTTGTCTACGTCCATGGTGGGTGGCGGCGGCGCGGGCATCGCATCGGACGGAACAGAGGGAGGAGGGGCCATGGCCTTGGAAGACGATGGAGGCGCGAGGCCGATGCGGCTGACCTGCTTTGTCTTCACCTTGGGCTGCGGAGCACCCCTCGGCCCGGCCGCCTTCTTCTTCATCCTGCCCCCTTTCTTGGCAGCCGGCGGGGCTGCGGCCGGCGGAGCTGCGGCCGCCGAAGGGGCTTCGAAGAATTGCTTCGGAATCCTCTTCCTCTTCGACGGGATGGTGGCGGAGATCATGGCCGACACATCGCCGGCGTTGGGCGGACCTCCGATGGGGACATCAACCACCGCGGCCGTTGGAGATGCACCGCCGGCGGTAGGCGGCCCTTGCGGAGGATCCATGGCAGCGGGATCCGGCCGCGACGTTGCCGGGAAGGGCGGGGCGGAGGAGATTGACGGCGGCGGTTGGGTTTCGCCGAAACCGTTCGCGCGCAGTGGAGGGGAGGATACTGGTTTGGTCCTCTATTCCCGCTCCCACCCGGCACAAGTATGGGGCGAAGGCGCCCCGTAATCGAAAACAACAAAAATCGGAGCGGGAGGCCGTTTTTAGGGGCCTGTTAGACGGCCGGGTGGAGCTCAAACCCGTATTCCGACGGTTATTATACGGGTTTGCCCTTTTAAGGGTCTAGACATGCTCTAACGATCTACATAGGTGGAGAGGAGCCACCTAACAATCCGCTTGAAATGTGCAGACACATGCAGCAATCAGGCCTCTCCAATTCCTCATGTAAGAAATCAAATTGAAGCATAAGACCTGCGGAAACAGAGGCATGCATATTAGGCATCGAGGGGAAAATTCATCAAGAAAATTTTATCTCTGCTGCTCTAATACCTCCTTGAGATCAGCAGATCGGAAGGAGTTGCAGGACGCACAGTGCGTCAGTGCCCCCACTTTACCTCGACTCCGCGAACGACGGCGAGCAGCAAAACACGACGCCGACGGCCTGTCACTCTTCGTTGGTACTTTACGATCTCTTCGATTTCGATTGAGGGCTTGAGGCCACGACGAAGGAGGGACAGTTGCAAAGGGAACCGGAGGCCACGGCAAGGGTGCAGGCGTGCAGCCGCCGACCGTGGCAGAGGAGGAGAGAGCAGGGAGTTGCGGCCTTGCGGGGACGCGGGGGATGACGGTGGCGCCGTGGATACGGATGAAAGTGTATTTTTCTTGAGAAATTTAATTTTGCTTCCCAAATAATTCACCCTTTTCTTCGTAAAATTAACCTTTTCTGTTTTAGCCCTTAACAAAAAAAGGCTTTTTTTACAACAACAAAAAAGGCTTAGTTTGGATACCGAGACGTAACCCCTTTTTTTCTTGAAAGATACCGAGACTTAAAAGCATCTACACCAGCGGCCCCGATGGCGGTTCTGATAGCGTTTTGGGGGCCGACATGGTTTTTAAGCTCGCACTGCTGTGCCCCAAATGATGCCGGCTAAATTTCGAGCCCAATAGAATCGTCGGTATCCCTGTGCCGGCTCCTTGGCCAAGGGCGCGAATCGGACGCGCCGACGCCTCGCGGAACGTCAGAAAACGAACGTGGGCTCCGCTTGGCAGCCAGACACACCGATTTTCCGTCTCCTACCCACGCCCGAGCCGACTCCCCCCCTCTAGATCGCCACTGTCGCCGTCACCGCCGCACCCCTGCTTGCAATAGACACTGCCGCCTGTCTAGGAACCGCCGTCCATCGACACGCCGCCACCCCCTCAACTGGCGGCCGCTGTTTCGCCCGGAACAGAGCTCGCCGCCATCGCGGAACAACCGCCCCGCCAGCAAGGTGTTCGTCCGATTGCCGCGATGGACAGCGACGATGAGATGATGGTGCAGCTGTTCACGGAGGAACAGAACGCTGAGGCTGTCCGGCGGCAACAGCAGCAGCTGATTCTGACGAGCATGCTGCGCGTTCGCCATCCTTTCTTCATCGTGCGGCGGCGCGGCGGCTCAAAGCCATGCAAGAGGAGGAACATCAACCGACATCATCAAGCCGGCGCAATGCTACTTGACGCCGACTACTTCAACGACGACGCCACTCATTCGCCGAAGGAATTTTGGCGCCAGTTTAGGATGAAGAAAGAACTGTTCTTGAAGATTTTCTACGACGTCAGAGAGTACGACAAGTACTTCATTGCCAAACAAGATTGCACATGTTTGTGGGGTTTCACCTTAATTCAGAAGTGCACTGCTGCAATGCTCTGTCTTGCATACAAAGCTCCTCCAGATACAACCAATGACTACCTACGGATGGCAGAGTCGACATGTACATAGACTCCCTACAGGCTTTGCCGAGCCGTCATAGCGGTGTTTGCTAGACTGTTTGAGAGCACCAAGATAAGATGGAGCTCGGATCCTACAAAAAAAATGCAGCAAGAGGGTTTCCTGGGATGCTCGGAAGCATTGACTGTATGCATTGGGGCTGAAAGAATTGCCATTTTGCTTGGAAGGGGATCTACTAGGGGCATACTGGTGAGTGCAGTTTATTCTTGAGGCGATGGCAGACCATGACCTTTGGATTTGGCATGCATTTTTGACATGGTAGGAACAAACAATGATATCAACATGCTGCAACGCTCTCCGGTGTTTGCCAGGCTAGCTGAGGGACAAGCTCATGCCGTAAACTTTGAGGTAAACGGCCACTCTTATAACAAAGGGTACTATCTAGCTGATGATATCTACCCGACGTATGCTACATTTGTGAAGACAATTTCCTCTCCAGCAAATGAGATGGAAGCTTATTTTGCAACATGCCAGGAAGTAGCTGATGTCTACGCACGCTTCTATTCCTGTAGACAGTGTTGGGCCTCCAAGAGCAGAGGTTTGTAGAACAGCAGCAAGTTTCCCTTAAGTGAATCACCCAAGGTTTATCGATCTCAGGGAGGTAGAGGTCAAAGATATCCCTCTCAAGCAACCCTGCAATTAAGATACTAGAAGTCTCTTGTGTCCCCAACACACCTAATACACTTGGCAGATGTATAGGTGCACTAGTTCGGCGAAGAGATAGTGAAATACAAGTAATATGGATGATTATAAGTAGTAATTGCAATCTGAAATAAAAATGGCAGCAAGCGAACATGTAGCGGAACTTGTTGGAAACGGTATTTCAATGCTTAGAAACAAGGCCTAGGGATCATACTTTCACTAGTGGACACTCTCAACAATGATCACATAATTGAATAAATAAATGCTACTCTCAAACACTCTCTTGTTGGATAACAAACACCATTCATTGTGTAGGGCTGCAAAAGCACACCTCAAGCCGGAGTAAACAAGCTCCATGATACGTCGCAAACGTATCTATAATTTCTTATGTTCCATGCTACTTTTATTGCAATACTTGAATGTTTTATACATACTTTACAGCATTATTATACATTTTCCGGCACTAACCTATTAACAAGATGCCGAAGTGCCAGTTGCTGTTTTCTGCTGTTTTTGGTTTCAGAAATCCTAGTAAGGAAAAATTCTCGGAATTGGACGAAATCAACGCCCAGGGGCCTATTTTTACACGAAGCTTCCAGAAGACCGAAAGGGAGACGAAGTGGGGCTACGAGGTGGCGACACACCAGGGCGGCGCGGCCTGGGCCCTGGCCATGCGACCCTGTTGTGTGGGCCCCTCATGACGCCCTTTGACCTACCCTTCCGCCTACAAATAGCCTTCGTCGCGAAACCCCCTGTACCGAGAGCCACGATACGGAAAACCTTCCAGAGACGCCGCCGTCGCGAATCCCATCTCGGGGGATTCAGGAGATCGCCTCCGGCACCCTGCCGGAGAGGGGAATCATCACCGGAGGGGCTCTACATCATCATGCCCGTCTCCGGATTGATGCGTGAGTAGTTCATCCTTGGACTATGGGTCCATAGCAGTAGCTAGATGGTTGTCTTCTCTCGCTTGTGCTATCATTGTTATAGATCTTGTGAGCTGCCTAACATGATCAAGATCATCTATTTGTAATGCTACATGTTGTGTTTGGCGGGATCCGATGAATATAGAATATTATGTTAAGTTGATTATCAATCTATCATATATGTGTTGTTTATGTTCTTGCATGCTCTCCGTTGCTAGTAGAGGCTCGGCCAAGTTGATACTTGTAACTCCAAGAGGGAGTATTTATGCTCGATAGTGGGTTCATGCCTCCATTGAATCCGGGACGATGATGAGAAAGTTCTAAGGTTGTGGATGTGCTTGTTGCTACTAGGGATAAAACATTGATGCTTTGTCTAAGGATATTTGTGTTGATTACATTACGCACCATACTTAATGCAATTATCTCGTTGTTTACAACTTAATACCGGAAGGGGTTCGGATGATAACCCGAAGGTGGATTATTTAGGCATAGATGCATGCTTGGATAGCGGTCTATGTACTTTGTCGTAATGCCCCGATTAAATCACATAGTAATCATCGTTGATATGTATTGAATCTTTATTTGTCAATTGCCCGCCTGTAATTTGTTCACCCAGCATGTTAGTTATCTTATTGGAGAGACTCCTCTAGTGAACTGTGGACCCCGGTCCATTCTTTTACATCTGAATACATTCTACTGCAATCTCTGTTTTTACTGTTCTTTGCAAACAAACACCATCTTCCAGTCGATACGCTTAATCCTTTGTTTTCAGCAAGCCGGTGAGATTGACAACCTCACCGTTACGTTGGGGCAAAGTACTTTGATTGTGTTGTGCAGGTTCCACGTTGGCGCCGGTTTCACTGGTGTTGCGCCGCACTACACTCCTCCACCAACAACCTTCACGTGCTTCTTGGCTCCTACCGGTTCGATAACCTTGGTTTCTTTCTGAGGTAAAACTTGCTGTTGTGCGCATCACACCTTTCTCTTGGGGTTCCCAACGGACGTGTACATCTACGCGTATCAAGCACTTTTTCTGACGCCGTTGCCGGGGAGATCAAGACACGCTGCAAGGGGAGTCTCCACTTCCAATCTCTTTACTTTGTTTTTGTCTTGCTTTACTTTATTTTATATACTGTCTTGTTTGCTTCATATTAAAAATACAAAAAAATTAGTTACTTTACTTTCTGTCTTATTTACTTGTTCTATATCAAAAACACACAAAAAATTAGTTACTTGTCTTTATTTTATTTGCCTAGTTTACTTTACTACTGTTATAATGGGTACTCCTGAAAATACTAAGTTGTGTGACTTCACTAGCACAAATAATAATGATTTTATATGTACTCCTATTGCTCCACCTGCTACTACAGCAGAATTCTATGAAATTAAACCTGCTTTACTGAATCTTGTTATGAGAGAGCAATTTTCTGGTGTTAGTACTGATGATGCTGCTGCCCATCTTAATAATTTTGTTGAACTTTGTGAAATGCAAAAGTATAAGGATATACATGGTGATATTATAAAACTGAAATTGTTTCCTTTCTCATTAAGAGGAAGAGCTAAAGATTGATTGCTTTCTTTGCCTAAGAATAGTATTGATTCATGGACTAAATGTAAAGATGCTTTTATTAGTAAATATTATCCTCATGCTAAGATTATATCTTTGAGAAGTAGCATAATGAATTTTAAACAATTTGATAATGAACATGTTGCTCAAGCATGGGAGAGAATGAAATCTTTGGTAAAGAATTGCCCAACCCATGGATCGACTACTTGGATGATCATCCAAACCTTTTATGCAGGATTGAATTTTTCCTCAAGGAACTTATTGGATTCAGCTGCTGGAGGTACTTTTATGTCCATCACCTTGGGCGCCGCAACTAAATTACTTGATGATATGATGATCAATTACTCTGAATGGCACACTGAAAGAACTCCTCAAGGTAAGAAGGCAAATTCTGTTGAAGAAACCTCTTCTTTGGGTGATAAGATTGATGCTATTATGTCTATGCTTACAAATGGTAGATCTCATATTGATCCTAATAATATTCCTTTAGCTTCATTGGTTGCTCAAGAAGAAAATGTTGATGTGAATTTCATTAAGAATAATAATTTCAACAACAATGCTTATAGGAATAATTATGGTAACAACAACTATAGGCCATATCCTTCTAATAATGGTAATGGTTATGGTAATTCTTATGGTAATTCTTACAACAGTAATAAGAGTGTACCCTCTGGTCTTGAAGTGATGCTTAAAGAATTTATTAGTACACAAACTGCTTTCAATAAAACTGTTGAAGAAAAGCTTGGTAAAATTGATGTTCTTGCTTCTAAGGTTGATAGTCTTGCTCTTGATGTTGATCTTTTAAAATTGAAAGTTATGCCTGAGAAAGTTGAAGATGCTAGGTTTGCTAAAACAAATGCCATCCAAGTTCAAATTAATGAGAATATAAGATTGATGGTTGAATTGCATGCTAGGTGGGACAGAGAAGAAAAAGAAAAACTTGCTAAAGAAAATAATGTAGCTAAAGTATGGACTATTACCACCACTAGTAATGTTGATTCTTCACATGTTCCTGCACCTCCTACTATCAATGGTAAAATAATTGGTGTTGGCAATGTTTCTACTCCTAGTGCAAAGCGTACAAAATTGCACTAAACTGCTGAAATTGCTTGTTTGTGATAAAACTGCTGAAATTTTTCAAAATATTGGTGACAATGATTCCATTGCTGTAGAACATAATGGTTTAGATTTTGATGATTGTCATATTACTGAAGTTATAAAGTTCTTACAAAAACTTGCTAGAAGTCCCAATGCTAGTGCTATAAATTTAGCCTTTACAAAACATATTACAAATGCTCTCATTAAAGCTAGGGAAGAGAAACTAAAACTTGAAGCTTCTATTCCTAGGAAGTTAGAAGATGGTTGGGAGCCCATCATTAAAATGAAATTCAATGACTTTGAATGTAATTCTTTATGTGATCTTGGTGCAAGTATTTCTGTTATGCCTAAGAAGATTTATGATATGCTTGACTTGCCACCATTGAAGAATTGCTATTTAGATGTTAATCTTGCCGATAATGTTAAAAAGAAACCTTTGGGGAGAATTGATAATGTCCGCATTACGGTTAACAATAACCTTGTCCCCGTTGATTTTGTTGTCTTGGATATCGAATGCAATGCATCTTGTCCTATTGTGTTGGGAAGACCTTTTTTTCGAACCATTGGTGCTGTTATTGATATGAAGGAAGGGAATATTAAATATCAATCCCCTCTCAAGAAAGGAGAGGAGCCGCCAACAATGCATGATTTTATTTCTATTTGTTTGGTTGTATGAATAATTTAAGTACTATTTGTTTGTTTGATTGATTGTATGAATAATTTAAGTACTATTTGTTTGATTGCATGAATAATTTAATTCTATTTGTGTGATTGTATGAATTATTGAATATAGCATGAATAAAATGTGATTGATATGTTGTTTCAAAATATTGTAAAAAGAAAAAAAGTTTTGGGGGCCACCGTATGGGAGGCGCCGGTGTGTAAACAGTCTCCCCAAATAGAGGATGCACTGCCGGCGCACCCCATACAGCAGTGCCAGCGACCCTACCGGCGACTATTTGGGGACGCCGGTGGAGATGCTCTAACCCCTGCGGAGGATACTTGAGCATCTTACACAGATGATGTAATATAAAATATGACACATTCAAAAAAGTTTTAGGACACCAAAAAGTAGGTTTTACACCACCAAAAATGTTTCTCTTACTTCTAATTTGACTCAACTTTATCTGGATGCAAAGTTGAGTAAATTAATTTGAATCTAGTAGAGTACATAAAGTAGGACACTAGGATTTTTTACTGGACCAAACAATGTAAAATAGGGCAGGAAAACATGTTTTACTTTTCCACAAGTGCATACATATTTGTTATTTTGCGACGGTATATTCTATACATGTACGGATCCTAACTTACAATATCCAGTAAAAAAACTTCTAGTTTGTGGCGTCGTGGATTGTGTTGGGCCACACAGAGATAAATAAAAAATATTTTCCTTACGTGATATTTCCAAGATCTAGCAGAGGTAAAAGGCCACGAGATTACCATTGCATGCTCAGGTGCAGTTAATGATGACACGGTCATGTCAGTGTAATCCTCGATCTGATCCAATCCACGATCACGTCGAAGTGTTGAACCTACAACACCTTTGCCGCTATCCACACATACGAGAACAACACTAGCGACGAGCTTCTATATCAGGTACGATAGCTAGACTGAATGGAGGCGTTGGGTTCCCAACACATGGGTGTGGTCTTACCTTACCTTTGGCGTGCTGCAACCTCCACCTATATATAAGGCGCTGCTTGCCCACTGGATCTTGTAACTTGTTGAGCCTTGCCGCTGCCTGATGCACGAATATAGTGGGGTAAATGTGGACCCAACACTTGCGGCCCACTTACTGGAACCATAATCTGGTCACCGTGAGTCTAACTTGTTGACCTAATTCGGCTCATTTCGAACCTGGTTGACTCACTTCTTATTTGGATCATGTCTTGCTTGCTCCTAACTCTTAATACCGCTACAGAACCTGCCATCGGAGGCGATTCTCCACCATAGACCGGCAGCCCAATCGCCTAGTGACGATAGTCGGTTTTTATTTAGAATCGCCTTGATAACATGAACTATATCTTACATATGTGACTCACTCTAAAAATCAGGGTTACATACACCAATCTACCATCACTCATGGGAAATAAAAAAACGAGGACCAAAAGGGGTATCAAGCCATACCTGTTGTCGATCCACTTCAACAATACACCTTGGTTATGACAAACGTCACATCGTGCTGCAAAGCAAGCAAAAATCCAAACCATGAAGAGATGATGACCTTTATAGCTTGGTGCTCTACTATAGGAAGAAGAGATGAAGAGATGAAGAGAGAGAGAGAGGAATCTTCCCTTGTTGAGCTCGCCCGGGGTAGGGCCATGGCGGTGGAGTAGGAAGACCTCGATCGGCTAAAGCACGAGATGGAGAGTGGCAAGAGGCGGCGGAGCTCCGCCTGCAGATCCCCGCGTCGGTCTGCCGCTTCCATGTGTGCTCCTTCACGTCACCGAATTTGTGAGGTGTCAGGGCATAGCAACGCGATTCTATGGAGCCCTCCTAGCAAAAACGTTTGGGAGAAATCGATGGAAGCGGATGGCGCTTGTCCGAGCTGGCTCGAGCTGGGGTGAGGAAAGATGACTAGATCACTATTGCTCGTCGTAAAAGTTGTGATCCGTTGTGAAGACTCGATCTGATGAACAGTATGCCCAAACCCCTAGGGCCTTCTTGGGGTCGCACCGTTGATTTGGCGAGCAGAGAGATATTGCAGGGTTTTATTATCCATTGAACTATCTACTTTGTTGTTATTTTGGTTCTCAATATTTTAAAAATGCTCTTCCTACTTAGCCCATTCTAATTTTTTTAATCAACATCAGTCCAAACACGAGAAGAAAACGTCCACCCCCTCCTGCTCTAAATACTTAGAGCAATACAATAAGGTCCAGTCAGCTCACTATAAAAAATAAAATACTATATCTTTACTTAGTTGGAGTAGTGAGAATATGAGAGAGAATTAAGGTAAGTGGATTCTTATGTAAGAGCTAGCTCTAGCACGTTTTTTTGAAGCAAAACAGTGAGAAAAGCTCCCACTGCAATTTTTATATATTAAAAAACAACTTAGCTCTAGCACGTGCTCCTAGACACTTTGTGAGAATAGAAGGTGGGTCCTATTTTAATAAAGTACTTCCTCCGATCCATATTACTTGATGCAAAAATGAATATATCTACAATTAAAAGTGTCTAGATACACCTATATTAGTGTCAAGTAATATGAGTCGGATGCGTAGTACATTTTTAGAATCAACTATTGTACATGATATAAATTGGCTATAGATTACATGACAATCCACTACTGGCTTATTATTGTTCTTACTCTTATAGCAAGTTCCATGAACCTAAACACATTTTACTAGCTCTTAAATATGCGAGTTTGACTTCAGCTGACTGGCTAAGAACAAACGAATCATGGATTCATGGACGATGGTGGAGATTGTCGCATCGCCAGCGGCACGACGCATTTCGGACGTCCAAACGGACGCGTCGTGTCCGTTTGCGTCGGCCTAAATGGTCGAAATTGTCCGGGCGTCCGTTTGCGTCGGGGGTGGCTCCAGCGGTACGACACATAATTTTTTTTTCATTCATGAAGCTATAATTTACATTAATAAAAAACATAAAAAAGCCATAAATACGTGCAAAAAGTAGGTGCTGCCTACTGGTCATCGTCGCTGACGAGGTCAATGAACTCCGGAGTCGGCCATGGCGGCGGTGGAGGAGGTACCACTGCATGGGCAGGAGGCTGTGGCCAGGGATCCCACGCCGGAGCAGCAGGCGGAGCGTGGTCGTTGGAACGCGTCGGCGTGGCCGGAGGAGTCGTCGGCCTCCCCTGCGCGAGCGTTGACTCGCGGAGCTGGATTGCGAGCCCGTCCCACAAAGCGAGCTCGTTGAGCTCGTCCTGCGCGCTGTTGGCCAGTGCCATGGCAATAGCCTCCTCCTCCTTGGAGGTACCGCCGCATGGGCAGGAGGCTGTGGCCAGGGATCCCACGCCGGCCCGCAGTCGTCGCGGTCGTAGTCTGCCATGTCGACGTCCTCGTCCGCGTCCTCGTCCTCGTCCTCCTGGTCGTTCTCTTCTTCTTCTGCGGCGATCTCTCGGTCGAAGTAGTCCACGTCGCGGAGGTAGCCAGCGCGGCGGCGCGCGTCGAACTCCCACGTCCCGAATGAAATCCAGTTGTAGGAGTTCAGCGCGTACGCCTAATCCTCCCGCAGATCCGACAACAAGATCGCTCGGCGGCGGCGCACCTCGTCCTGCCGCTCTCGGCCCTCGCGCGGCACGGGGGGGGGGGGCACGCGCCGCGAGTTCAGGTACCAGCCCCCTCCCGCGTGTCCGGCCATGTTACCAGCCGGTTTTCCTCCCATAGCTGTCGCGCGAGGTCAACGCGGACGTACCGGCCGACCCGTGCCTTCTTGCCGGACCGCGAGCCGCTAGCCTCCTAGTCGTTCTTCGTCTTGTGGAACGGCCAGCATTTCTTTCCCATGGCGTCGGTGGGGTGGATAGTGTGGGATTTGGCAATGGTTTGGTCGGGGTCATGGGCGCCGGCAGCGTCCCTTTAAGAGGCTCCGACGCCATCTCGCCTTCAATGGCCTGCCAGTGCAACACCTACTAGCTGCGCACGCTCGCGGAAGCCGTGGCGCGCTATTAACGCGGCCCTGCAAAGGCTGCAGCGCACCGCCCGGAAGTAATGCCGCGGAAGACGAAGCAGTTGTGCCGCTGCCAGGCGGGCCCGTGCGAGGACCGAGCGGACACTTTGCGCGTTCGCGCAGCGTCCGCAGAGACGCAAACCTGGCGCCGCGACGGAGACGGCCTGATCACTTTGCGTCGCCCCGCTGGAGGTGGTGCCAGACGCATTTTCGGTCACGGCGGACACAAACAGTCGCTCAACGTCCGTTTGCGTCGCCCGGCTGGAGATGTCCTTGCGTCAGAAAATAATCGGGTAGCTGACAGGAGGGCTTTCTTCTTGTGGGTCCCACTTTTGCTGACCCAAAGTTACCCTGTGACGTATAACTCCGAGGATGACGACATTGACAGTATGACTCCGGCCGCAGCGGCGCAATGCCAAATTCGGGCCATTTTCTCCCCACCACAAGTCCAGAACCCTGAGCAGAGATTTCCCCTAAACCCTCGTCTGTCGTCCCCAACATCCCCCATTTCTGACACCCTCCTCGTGCGGCCATGGCGGGCTCGGATCTGGAGCCTGACATCGCCGACCTCTTCTGCCACTACAACGCGCTCTACTTCCACGACTCCCTCGGCGCGTGCGCCGTCTCCTGGACCGAAGAGCCGCTCCCCTACGGGTAACCGCCGCCCTCCCAATCCTCGAGTTTTCGGGTTCCCGGGTGCCATTTAGGTTGCCTTTCGGGCCGCGGTTGTGCAGATCGAGGCTTCGAATGTTTTATTATTTCCCGGATTTGAAGATATTTCCTGTTGCCTACCTTGTTCCCCTTTGAAAAATCAGTACACGTTCACGGGATATCTAGATTTGATGCATTGTGATAATTTTCGGGGGAACTTGGAGAAGGCCCTATTGTGTACGAGCTGTGATTCGGTCCTTCCGGATGTTTTTTTAGCACCCTCTTATCAACTGTAGTCAATCGTTCATATATCAGGGGAAAAAACCTTGACGGTTTTTACTTTTGGAGGCAAATAGTCCAGTCTTCCTCTTGTTCATTAGAATTAGAACACCAGTTCCTCAGAAGCGAATTAGGGCACCAGAGGAAACGCTATTCATGTTTGGTATGCCAACTAAAAGTTCAAGCAGAACATTTGTGACTCATATAACCCTCTGCAGCTTGTGCATCAATTGTAGTTGCAGTTTCATTGCTAACCTTCGAATTCTTGCGTTGTTATCTTGTCCATTGATCTGATGATACTTTGGACCACTATGAAGTGGGTAGGGATATTTGGATGTATGCGAAGAGCAAAGCAGAATGATTCAGTATATTTTTGCATCTTTTCCATAAGAGAAAGAGAAAAACAATGGAGCTAATAATGTTAATGCACTTTCCATGTCGATTAGTTCGCATTGCCACTCTATGAAGTAGCCTGTTCTCGATTCAAAAATAAAATGAAAAGAATTAGCTTGTGCTGGATGGATCCACGAGTTGTCAACCATTAGATGGCATTGTGGGGATGTCTGAAATTGTCTAGGACCCAAAACTTCCTGTTGTGAATATACTGTATTAATCATGGTGATTTACTCTAAATCTCTGAAAACATGGTGAGACATCTCACATCTCTGGGCCCCAACTCAAGGATTTTTAACTTTTTTTTGGGTTTTCTTACTTGTAGATCTGATAAAATAACTTTTGATGAGAGAATTTGGTGCTGAGGGAGAATACATGACAATTTTATAATTAAGGATTAATCCCAGTACCAATTGAGGAATACATTTGCTTGAGATATGTAACATACAGGCTACTCCAAAAGAAGCCTCAAGCCCTTAACAGAGCACAATGTCTTCTAAGTATTTCCATATCATTGGATGTGTGATCTACGATATAGATATGACACCTTCCAAGTATTCATTATATCATAAAATTCCCGATTTCTCAAAAGTCTCTATTTCACAATAAATAATCTAGAATGTTATCTGTAAATACTGTCTTGTTATAACAGGTTAACAACACCAAAAGCTTCAGTATGTGTGAGACGTGCATCATTACTGAACAATATTGGTGAAGTGTATAAAACATTTGCTTCAATCATTCATGAAAAGAGTAGTACATTTCAAAGGTCATTGGATTATCTTGTGATACATCGATCATAGTGATGGACTTGCATGTAGGTAATAACACGGTGTTATGCTAATAGTTGAATTCATTTGAGTGGAATAAACTGATTTTGCTTGAACTTCAAATAGGTTTCTGTAGTATAACCAATGCTAATGCCGAACTTAGTTATGTGTGCTTTATCATCATCCCCTTAAGCATGTATCAAAGTTCTCACTGGTTCCCATTACAGTACTATACCAGAATATCTGTTTTGGACCTCTGATGTTTAATCATTTTCATGCAGTACCTTAAGTGCTTGTGAGTATTATCCTGGAGGTGGTGGCTGTATTGTACTTCTCTCCAAGTCCTTGTACGAATGCCACCCAGACTCGGATCTGAAGAATGTTCTGCTCCATGAGATGATTCATGCCCATATGTGTGTCAAAGACAATAATACAAACCATAGGTACTTAACTGGAATTATCTTAAAACTCTATCTCTCAATTTGTATTTTTTTTCTGGTTAATTTGAAAATGGTGATCACAGTGACCATGGTGTGAACTTCCAGAAGCTGATGAATACAATCAATTCAAGCTCTTTACCAGATGCTCATGTAAGTCAAATTCAAGTTTCGACTTTCTGTCAGTCCATACCTACAGATTCCCTATTAACACCGTCAACGATGTTCAGCGACCTGTTGGTGGCTACAGTATAATTGTGCCCCATGAGATCAGGAAGAAATATCAATACAAAGTAAGCATCGGGACTGTAATACTAGAAAGTAATAAATCTTGAATTCTATTTTGGGATTGACAAATAATCATTTTTGCAGTGCGAAAGATGTGGAGATTTGGTCAAGTCAACCGAGATCAGAGGACCTTCACATGATGACTGCATTGAGAGAATGGGTGCTAATTACTCGTGTACGAATTCAATGTGTCAGTGGCATAGGTATTAGCTCTATGCTTCGGTGCAATTATTGGTTTGGTATTTCATATTTATATTTGCCTTAGTTTATATCTGTAAGAATGCTGAAGGTGTTAGAAAATTTTAGCTAGATACATGCTTTTCAGTCAACTGCGAAATTTTGGAAGGTAAAATCTAGTACTCCACGTGTTGTCATGCTAGGCAGTATAGGCTTGGTACTGATTGGAGATTTTGTTGCAACTTGCAACATTAAGACATGGATCTGAGCTCAATGTATGATTGAAAGTATACCAACTATTATTATATTCTACAAGAAAAAGGGGAGATATTGAACTAACCTAGTGGTGATAAAGCTTACTTGTTAGTGATAATTCTCTGCATGGCTGGCATCCCACTACCAACAACATGGTAAGAAAATATGGTGGTTTATCTGACTTGAACTTCGTTCAAACAAGATAAAAACATAAGATTCAATTTTGCATCATCACTATTTGATTTTACATAGTGAAGTATGAATGCTTACTGTCAGGATCTGATGATGTCTAGATAGATTTATGCAATATAAATATGTAGAAACTCACCGGTCAATCTTCCAACAATCTTGATTCCCAGGACGTAGGCCAAACTGTATTGCCCACTGAACTAACAATTGCACATGTTTGACACCGACATGAATATAAAAGGAAATTATCACTGTTTTTTAAAGAGTGTAAACTGCTGAATCTGAGTAATTATCACACCGAATATCTTTTGAGAGAAAGCTAGAGCATTCATTCGTTTCTAGGCAGGGTACGGATGTAAGCGAGCTGAACTCAAGCGAATACACTCTGGCTCGGCTCGTGCTTGATTCACCTCACGGACTGAAAATTGAGCTCGAGCTCGGCATGCCAAAGGCTCGTCGAGCTAACAGGGCTCGTTATTTTTTATTCGCCAGTGGGTGTGCCTCTGCTAGATTGCACTGGGCTTGTTGCAGACTCCCACCTACGGCTTCTTTTATAGCTGGTGGTCAGTGTTCGCTCTTGTTACGCTGCTGAGGCGGTACTAAATTGTGTTGTCTGCCACGACCAGGATGCTAGTTCTAATGGGCCATCCTATGCTGCCAAACATTCATGGGCCTGTGCATCGAAAGTGTGATGAGACGTGAGTGCATGGCCACTCGTGGGCATGTGATACTTTCTTTCAAAGCCACATTGGGATTAGCGTGACCCAGGGTCAAGGTTTGAGTTCGGCTTGTTAACTCCTCGAGATGAGCATGAGCCAAATCTATAACGATTTCAAGCTCGCAATGTTTGACGAGCCCGAACTTTTTTGACAGTCCTAAGGCAGGGGAAGGACTGCCGATAAGGAAGCTACAAGAATGTATGGGCCCACATCAAGCCAACCAGGACTGCCGAAGTGCAGTGCAAGCAAACTTGAATACTTGATACATATATGGACCAAATTATTATATTCCTTTTTAGTGAAAACAAAATCAAAACTATTGAAAGCCTTAGAAGTCACTTCTTAGCTTCTTCTAGATGCATATCACCGGATACCCTTCTGCCTCCACTTCGTGACCAGTAGCACACACTGCCAGCCCCAAACAAGATACTGTCTCTACATGGTATCAGTTTAGAGCACCACACACAGCAGCCAGCCCTGCCTTAAAGCAAACGAGATACCATCTCTAATAGCTACAGAAGATCAGTAGAATTACCATATGCCTGGCGAAAACACCCGAAAAGGAGGAGACATCATCCCTGCATGCAACACATTGCAAGCTACCGCACCACAAGGCCCACTTCTAGGTTTGATTCACGAGCTGCTTCGGAGACACCTTATGCGGAAGCTCTAGCATCACCAAAGTCTCTAGGATCCAACCAATCACCTTAACATCATGAACAAGTTACCATCCGGATGTGTCGAACTGGAAGAAGATATGTGTAAAGGATAGCGTGTTCCCAAGTATCTTGACCTAGTAGATGTAGGCACTACATGGCCTAAAGATGGCAATCAGGTCGGGTTTTTACCCGGTCGATCTGTCTAAACCCATGAAAGAAAAATGCCCATATCCCGCCGTGACCAAATCCACGGGTCTCTGAGTCATGCGGCCAAGGGATATAAAAAAAGATCCATCTGCGAGTGGTTTGGCTTTTTCCTAAGCACGGACGGAGCCATCGAGTGAGGATTGGCTGAGCGTGCTTTCGCTGCTCGTGGTGGAGTACTCTCTAAATTATCCGCTCTATTATTGCCTCATGATGTGATCAGGATAAGCGAGCCTATAAATATAAGCTTGGGCGCACTCTCTATTTTGCGTGATAGAAATAGTCAAAGCCATGGATGTCGCTGCAAGACTTGCAATCATTTCTTACCAAATTCAAGATATAGAAAACAATAGAAAATGCCCATATCCCACCGTGACCCGACCCACGGGTCTCTAAGTCGTGCGGCCGATCACCCATTGGGTCCCAGTTTGACTCATGACAACATTTAACAATTAATTAAATTTTATTATTGGCCAGCTCAAGTGGGTTGCACTGAGCGAAATAGCACCCTCCCCCCGAGCATCTATTATAGCGGTGCTCCAACATCAGTCTTGTTGGGAATATGAGGTGGCACTAATACTGTGTGACTGTTGTTTGCTGTAGCTTTCAGACACTGGTAATAAGAATGGGCCGTAACAGGCCTCAACAATCTCAGGCTTTCACTTTCTCTATTCAATTTCGGTAGTAGAAGGCTCAATGAGCTTTCCTTTAGGGAAAGGAGGTTGAATGAGTTGTTCCATGACCATTTTCCGTGGCTGCAACATGGTAGGAGTGGCGGGCCTAGTATGCTTAGAAGGAATGAGGGTCACCATATTTTGGATTTTTCTTGGACAAATAAAGTAGAGTGCATGATACATCGTATGTGAAATGACAACCATCTCAGCATGAGGTCATATGCCACAAGCAACTAATATACATTTATTCACTAATATCAATCAGGTGACCCGAGAACTGAGTGCTAGCTCAGTGGCAACGCTTGCGAGTGTGCAGCCAGCCACCCGGGTTCGAGTCCCAAGGGGGACCGAATTAAACGGGATGTTATCTAGCGCGTATAAATCCACAGCTAGAGAGGTCTCATCATCTATTTAACAACGTATAGCCAAGGGAGGGAATCTTTCCCTGTTTGTCAATGTTCAATCAGGTGACCCATGGGTAAACTCACCGGCAAAGACGACGAACCTACCCATGACTAATCAGGTTACCTGGGCCAATTGATGACCCATGCCCTGTCCATTCTGGTCGGGTGCCCTTGGGTGCCGGAACCCATGGTTCAACTTGCCATCTGAACATATTCGTCCGACAGAATTATGTGGATTACACACCACTAAAAGCAAGGACCTTTGGCATAAAACTAAGCTTCACAACAACTTCTAGGTCTGCTCATCAGACACTGTGGAGCTGCTCCAGGGGTATCAACCGAAGCAACTCAAAGTCTGGTGATTTTACAGTAAATCAACCATATTTCTTGTGTGCTAATATGTCCTTACTGCCATCCTACCGCAGAGGATAGCTTAGGATCATCTGTGCGTCGAAGGGTACAAAAGCCTGATTGATGACCTCAGTAATCAGTATCCTATCTCCTAGAAGCTTCATTATCAACTCACCCAAGAACGGTGGTCTCCTAGAACCAGACAGTTGGTCTGCCGTCAGATTTGGATAGGATGATTGTCAGACCGCGTTCTAAAGCCAAGTATTTTGGCAGATTCCTCAGTATAACCCATTGACAGAGAGTATGTCCTGATGTCTCATAACTGCATACATTGCCATTGGAGTGTGGATGGAGGAACCAAATTCGTGTACATGAGTAGTTGGCAAGTCATTTACATGTACTACCTACGTTTCAAGGAATAAGGCGTCCTCGTTTTACGAGTTTCTTGTTTGACCAAGATTTACTTCAAATGGATAAAGATTGTTTGTATGAAATTAGTATCATTAAAAAGCTCTTTTCAACACGAATCTAACAATACTAATTACATATAATATAATCAAGATTTTGTTGCTCAATTTTTATGGCCAAAGTTCGTCTTGGAATACGTGTGCGCCTTATTCCTTGAAACGGAGGTAGTAATTAGGAAAGTTGAGGATGGCTGACATTACTACCATCACTTGCCATTTTGGCACCTCTTTGAGGCCAGCTTTTGCATTATCAATGCATTGTCAACTTCAGGTTCGAAGTTGTTTCATTCCCACCATTAGTGTTCACTGACTGGATGAGATTCCTTACATGTTGCATCTATACCACTCTCAACAACTGTAGAAGAAAAAGGAAAGTTGCTTTTATATATTTAGAAAGGACTGCAAGTATGTGTGCACTCACTACTTACATGCTAATATGGGTGCATTGGCACACCAAATATTTGCATTTCACTATTATTGCTTGCATGGTCACTGTTATGATACATTTTTTCATCTTGTGCACATCTTCTCACCGCACAATTCGATCACTTATCGCGATTTCCTGCCAACTGTATTTCTACATATACAGATGGAAATAACATCATCTCAAATGCACTAAGGATATAATAAGTTGAAACATAGATATGATTACAAATATACAAATTATATAGGACCACTTTGTTTCCAATATCTTGATGGTTCAAGATGGTAGGTCCTGCAGCAGTAGCTTAGCAGCAACTCAGTACCATTGTGGGGCTTGGCGAGGATGTAGTATCTCCTAACGCTATGGAGTATGGGCTGACAAGACAACACTCACATCCTCCTCCGGTTCAAGATACATGTGGGCACATGGGATTACACGTGGAGTGCAAAGCGCCGAGCGTCACCTGCCTCTCTTGGCCAGCTATGTATTCGAGCATGCTCTAACCCAAGTAATACTTATTTACAGTGTAACTATGATTTTATTTGGGCTGGAGCATAATGGAATTTAGAGATGGTCAAGAGTGACCGATGAGGCTCTACGCGTTGTATCCTAGGTGTAACCCCATGTGCTGCCTGCACCTTGAGCCACAGGAGGGTAAGATCATTGTCTTCTCCATTTGTGGTTGCAGTGACATCAACTTGTCAGGATACTACATCCTTTTCAAGCTCCACATTGGTACAACTGCTGCAAGACCTACACCATCGAAGAAAAAAACATCAAGATATCTTAGACAAATATGCAAATGTACATGCATATTTGTTTTAATCCTATCTACCTTATAACTTACTATTTTCTCTATGCATTGAAACGTCGATGTTTTTGTTTGTATACGTATAAGTAGGAACCGCAAGATAAGTGATCGAATTGTGCAGCAAGATTTGTTGAATAACAACCAGGATGAAAAAAGCATCATGACAGTCAAATTAACTGCTGCAAATTTTTGTAGACGGTAGCTTTTAATGTTTTAGTTTGTAGCGACATTTTGGGTTGCTAGATTATATCTAATGCTGCGAAAACAAAAATAATGGCAGTTGAGCTGTATCTCGTTCATCTCACAACAAGAAGAAATGTATATATTTTCTTTTTGAAAGGAAAGAAATGTATATATGGACATAACAATATCGAAAATGTCAATTATTTCCTTCCTTACAAACTTTTATGCATTAAAAGCATTACCTATCTAGTCGTTGTCACTACTTTTCTATTTCTTGAGCATACCCAATATATTTGTTGGTGTGCCAATTTACACATAATTACATATGTATTTCTAGTTACTTCTAAACATATAATGGAAACCCTCCCAAAGTTGTTGAGTAACCCAAGTGACATGTGCCACAGATACCAAGTCAGTGACACTGATGGCGTTAATGAAACAGCAACATTAAAGCTGAGGTTGATAATAGAAATTCTGATTGAGGGAGGCACTGATACTTAAATTATTGGACATGGCATCTTAATGTAAACCTTAGTCAAAACTGAATAATCTCCAAATGCAGATTAGGTTATTGCTTTGATGCAACTCTTACAATCTCAGAAAATGGATATGTCGGATTAGTCCATATCCAACTTGCACCCTGCTTTGCTCTTTCTCCTTTCCATCCTTGTCCATTTGGATGTTTGGCTGTGAATGTCTGTCTTTATATGTATATCTTGGTATGCAGTCACAAGAAGCGGTGCTCTGGTAGCTACTATACAGTTCGAGAATCACCAACAGGCGGTGTGAGACTAAAGGGTTCAATAGGTAACTTTTTCCTTGAGACATACTGGTTGGTCTAGAAATGTCTGGACGAGTCTTCATAGTATAGTAACGCTATTGCTTATTGCTCTTCACAGCTTCTTCAGCTAAAGAAACACTTGGTGAGCGCAAGGCTGATGAATTAGCCAGTGGAAGTTGGCATGCCAGACATATATCAAATAAGGGCGGGACAAGAAATAAACATGAAAGGGAAGACGCGTCAGCTGAGTTCCTTCATCTTACTCCTGCTGCAATTGGCAGTTCAGGTCTGGGCTCCTCTTCCGGGGACAGGTCTAGTAAGAGAATCAAATTGTCCAAGGACCGTGGCTTTGACCTCTCGACTGCCACAACTTTTCAGCAAGTACCAAAGAGACCAAGAACAGATGCATTAAACAAGAACCAAAAGGGCAGCAGACAAAAGAAAAGGAAAATAAGCAAGTGGGATGGTTCCTACTCGGTACTAATCGAACAGATGAATTATTATTTTTTAGATCATTCAGAGGAAGATGAGGTACCTTTGATAAACAAAAGAACTGAAAGGAGAAAACGACAAAAGTTACTGCAAAGTTCTCAGGCTACGCAATCAAGCAATGGTGTCGGGGGTTCTACTTCCAGTTCTCTCGAGGCCCAGGGGACAATAACAGATCTGAAATATGTGCCTGCTTCTCAAACTGATGAAAGGTTGTTGCCAAATCATCTCGCGAGCAATCATGTAGCTGCTGCTTATCAAACTGGTCATGGAACTGTACATTCTCCGCTAGATTCACCAATGGCTGGTGAAATCGTGGACATTTCAGATGGGTGACTGTCACAGTTTCTCTCCCAGCTGAAGCTTTCCGTTTTGCATGTTGCTACAGTTTAGAAATGTTTAGGGTTGTAAACTTAAACCTCAGTTTAAGGTGCATCTTGCTACTGAGATGGGCAGGATGCTGTTGTGCCGTCCTGTTAAGTGTTCGTCATGTACATACTTCTGTTGCATTTGGCCCCTTGTGCTAGCATAGAGAACGGGTTTCAGTGTTAGGTGTCTGTATTTCTCTTTGCTTTACTGTCAGTGGCCAGTGATGTAAATTCCAGAGCTATTGCTACCCCCTCTCGTGAGCTGTGAATCAGCTCTTTTTATATACCAGAAAACTATCGCCATATCTTTTAGCATGTATGTTTTTTTTTCGTCAATATTTTTTTTTCATAGGAAGATATTTCTTTATCTGAATTTCTGCAGGTAAACATGCAAATCGCTGGGCTCTGCTGCAACTGGGTGCTTCAGTTGCATATGGGCCTGTCTTCTTTATTTTGACAACAAAACCCTTTTAAACCATTCAAATAAGAAAAGCGACCCAAAACACACTCCGGAATAGCCCTATCTTCCATCTTATCTCCCTCCCAAATCCCGCTCCCCTTCTATATTCTCTATCCACACTCGCGAGCTGCGCACAAGCGCGGCCCTCTCCCCGCTCCACCGCCATGGCGTCCATCACCCTGCTCACCCTCGCTCCCGGCGCCGCCTTCCTCCACCTCCCGGCCTCCACCACGTCCTCCTCCTCCCACTTCGCCGCCATTCCCCGCTCCCTCACCGGCCGGCGGGCCCTCCCCCTCCGCGCGCGCGTCACCGTCGTGTGCACCGCCGCGGCTGCGGCCGAGGCGGCGCCCGTGGAGAAGTTCGCCCTCGACAACCTGAGCCCGCAGAAGGGGTCGCGGCGGAAGCCGAAGCGGAAGGGCCGTGGTATCTCGGCGGGGCAGGGCGCCAGCTGCGGGTTCGGTATGCGCGGCCAGAAGTCGCGCTCGGGACCCGGCGTCCGCAGAGGATTCGAGGGCGGGCAAATGCCGCTCTACCGCCGTCTGCCTAAGCTCCGCGGAATCGCCGGCGGTGAGTCGTTGCAACCTAAAGCATCGCCACTGAGCTCTATGGTCCTCTGCATCCTACATTGTTCATACAAGGTGCCCAATTATATTGGGAAGGAAGCAGCCTGATGCTAGTTATACCATGCGTTTTCAGGAATGCACATTGGGTTGCCAAAGTACGTGCCGTTCAATTTGAGAGACATCGCGCAGGGTGGGTTCAAGGACGGTGAGGAGATCTCGTTGGAGTCATTGAAATCCAAGGGTTTGATCAACCCATCTGGCAGAGAAAGAAAGCTTCCACTGAAGGTACAACCTATGATAGTTACCTGATTATTTTACTGAATCCCGAGTGTCCTTGCATTTGAGTGTTTAGCTTAACTTCTGGCCCTATGTAATGGTTCTGTATCCGAGCTGCGTGACACAGATAAGATAAGGTTTTATGTGCAAGGCGTAATTTGACATCGTGCTGGCTTTAAGCAATCATATTTTGTTTCTAGTTTTAGACTCAACGGATAGTTGACATCATCTTTTCTTGACATGCAACTTGAAAACCTTACTGGGAATAGTAAATATTACCCTAACTTAGCTAGATTCCTTAACGAAGCACAACAATATCAGACTGGACCTAGAACAGTTGTCTATATTAAATTTGTAACATTGGGCGCTATCCTTACGATATGTGTTCTCCTGCTGGCAACAGTTGATGTTCGGCAGATGGCAGTCCTTCCATCTTAACTTTTGTTGTTCTCACTAGTTTACTTGTTAGTACATATGTTGCACTTTTTTAGGGAAAAGAGAAATTGATGTATCAATAACCGAGTTTGTATAATCATGCACACAAAGTAAACAAATACTAGTAGGGACATGATTATCCAAAAATACCACACTTGCCGCTTCTTCTCGCAAGTCGTGTGAACTCATGAGCAACCTTATTATCATCGTTGTTCATCATACTCCAACTTGTTTTATCTGTAGTCGGGTTGTTGAGGGTGTTAGCTGCCAAAAAAGAATCAGATTTGAGAATGACCGGTTGAGCGGTATGATTAACCAGAGAAGTTCCTTCGAAACAAGCATGAGCTTCTGCAGATGAACATGTATCGATATTTTTTTAGACAGCTAGGACAACTGCACCTGTATAATTTATTAACTCCAACTGAAGCACCTCCCATTACCTCTTGATACTGTATCCAAATTGATTTTTGCCTACCACCAGGCCACCACATCCATGAGTTAGAATTGATATTAGTATGCTGATACATCTTCTCAACATCAAGCAAGCCAGGAGAAAACATGGGTCATTTTCCTTTCACATCTTCAGATTTAGAGTACCCATGTTTTATGGAGTGGGCCTAGTCCATTAGAAGTTGAGCCGAGCCATGGACAGTAGAATCTCCTTTAAAATGAATAATGTCATTATGGTGTGAGGTTTTCCAGATCAGAAGAAACACTAAAGCTCGAGTTTCTTTGCTATTTAGATGTTTAAAAATCTAGTGACAAAGTAAACCAGGAAGGTCCTGTATATCTGTACGTATGTTCTGCCGGGGTACTCCAGTGCCGATGCAAATTATGTCCCTGAGCTCCAGCCTTAATGCACATGACAGTCGTGTGGGAGCTATACTTTTATGCCAGCTCACAAATGTCACAAGTACCAGAATTTTCCAATGTTTGCTGTCATTTGTTTTTCTTGGTTGCTAGTGCGTCAATACACACTTGCCATCCGAAAATTCTTACTTTGCTTCGCAGCACATTGGCACACCATATATGTTGCCATAAATTGCGTTCACTAGCACCCAAATGGCTACTCCCACTTTTCTGATTTCAGCAGATAACCAGTGAGCCAACTTGCACTTCTGGTTGAAAAACCCCGTTTATTCTAGCGCCATGTAGTGAAGTCCTATTGGATTCAAATGTGCTGTATCAATCGGACATCCCATTAACATGCCTTTTTTTTGCGGGAACCATTAACATGCTTTTAGTAACCATTGCTTATAAAAACCAGCTTCAGAGTGAGCCTCTGCCATTGGCTTCCCTTGCAGTTTTCCTTCAAATAATCAGTTTCAGAAATAAGAGAACATTTGATATTCTGCACCAAAACGGACTTCATCTGCTACTTCTGATTTGTGAATGCCATTTCTTTATGGTCTGTATGACTTATGTTAATGTTCTCTTTACAAATATGCAGATCTTAGGAGATGGTGATGTATCAGTCAAGTTGAACATCAAGGCTGGGGCATTCTCCTCCTCGGCCAAGGAGAAACTCGAGGCAGCTGGCTGTACTTTAACAGTGTTGCCCAAGCGGAAGAAATGGCTACCAGCAGCTTACGTGAAGAACCAAGCACGTGCTGAAGAGTACTTCAAAAAGAAAAACGGCGGTGCTGGTGAACCTGACACGACCTCCACATAGAGTTCATTACACACTGTACTTCTCTACCCTTCTCTTTAGCATATGTCTATTGCTCCATCTCATCCCAAACTTTCCATGTACCATGGATTTTGTATTTATGTCATATGAAAGTATTTTTGTGCCATCTTTTGTAGAGTCTTGTCATGCATAGTCCCTATTGTGGGTGTTTCTTGAAAGAAAGAGTAGATTTCACAGATGACCATGTTTGCATTCTTGAAACAAAGCACTAGTTTATAGAATTTTTGCTCATGAACATAAAGATCAGTAGTAACATAAGGCAACAGGTTTTAGGAATCAATGGTTCATGTCTAAAAAAGTCACATGCCCACTTGTATCAGATGTCTTCAGACATTTCAATCCATGTAGCAGTACTTCACCTGGTGATATGAATCTGTGATGCTTTATATGCCAGCTATTTTCTCGCCATTTTTCTTCTTTCAACTCTGGAGGATATAATCTGTTCTGGAAAGAAACAATAGAGTTATCTCTTTCAGAGAATTCTGGAAAGAATCAAATCATCATCTCAGTTTCTTCATTCATGCCCTGATGTGTACCTATGAGCTTGTCATTTGTGCAACGTCTTCCGTGGTTTCTAGACAGTAGACGGCGTGCATATATGATGAACCATTCCCCTCAGACAAAAATCTGCAATTATTAGACAGAAGTGCAAACTCATTCTATACACGCATAACAATTGATATGCGAACAAACATGTCAACAGATCTCATCCTAAGGTCGCGTGTTTGAAGGAGTTAGCTAGATTAGGACAGTTATTATACAAGTTATACATATAATAACTGACTGCTGGTTGAACAGCAACTTCCAGTTAAATACATTCACGTCTATATGCTCAATCTTCGTAACACCTATGATCTGTGGAGTTAACACTGACTCTATTACGAGGAATAAATTTTTTTTTTTACTTAATCCATGTATTCCCTGGAAACTGGTATCCATGTATTCCAGTTATTACTATACAAACTCTACTGTTTTTCCACGATTGCTCAAACATAAATGCCTACCAAGATTGCGTCCCTGTCTGGAGGTTTGTCCTGTTACGTAGTTATGTGCATATCAATAATTATAGTGCTGATCTGTACTATCATCTTTTCCATTGATGAGAATTATCCCCTTTTCCTGTTCCCCTGACACATTGGTACTTGTTGAACTGGCTTATTGCATCTGGTTCAGTTGTTTAGAAGTCACTATATTTCCATGTGTTCGCCATTTCCTTTGAAATATAATCGACAGTGATAGTTTGCGGTTGTATTTAACAGGAAAGCCGAGAGGAGCCCTTTCTATTATAAACACTTGTATGATACAACCCATCGCCACTATTTAGAACCAAGTCACCTAATTAGTCTATTACTCCTATGTTTATTTCCTATGAATGTCGCATGACAACATTTTGACTGGTCATACGTAGATAATACCACGTTGACAAACCAGTTAAGCAACACGCTAATTCATTCCCTAAGCATATGAAGTCTAATATCGTTGCAAATAGTTGAACAATACAAAGGTCTGATGCTTGTTCGACATTTTAAAATTCTGATAGAAATATCCTCTCAATTTCTCGATTGACCGCTGGCATGAAGCAGCAAATTTCCTACTGGTTCAACCGAACTTGTCAGATAACTGAATTTAGGAACAGAATTTAGAGATAGAGATGTCGTTGACTTTTTGTATAGTTAATCACAGATAGGGTGGTCATAATGGAATTAGACTTGTGCGCATATAGTTCTTACTAAGCAAAGTTTGTTCCGAAAGCGTGTAGCAAGCTGTTTCTTCCCTTGTCAGCGCTTCGTGCTGCTCTGCTTTGCTTTCAAAAGGAAACAAGCCGCTTCGGTTTCATGCTACCAGCGAGAAAGTTCCCCAGACAAGGGCAAAGGGATCGGATGTCTTGCTCATGTATTTTGCATGTGAGAAGACAGATGATCTATGTTCTCTAGTATATGCCAAGCAGAATTTGTGGCGAGAAGCTAGCTACCTAAGTTAGAACACGTTTCACAACTTGGCTTCTTGCTTATGTTTAGAGATTCTTATAGAATGCTTAGACATGTTTTTTTTTAGTAGCAGAAGTAGAAAAAAGACGTCACAGTTGGTTGGGGACATTAGGCGCAGCAGTCGTCTAGTAGTGCACCATCTAGTTGTTGCTTCTGCTTCTCATTTTTCGATTGAGCAGCGTCTAGTAGTTCAGAAAGATGCGAAAAGTGTCTTTAGCACATGAGCACCAGTTCTCCTGGTGCTATAAAATTATATTATTTCAATTCCAAAAAAATTGAAATTAAATACCTACATATATATAAACATTCCGAAGATACGGTAAAAATTTTAGAGAAAAATATATTATATTTTGAGCTATACAAAAAAGACAAATTTCTGACAAATATACATCCCTATACGTACCCACGAATTTGTTTTTTTTTCTGTAGCTCAAAATACGATGCAACTTCTAGCGAAATTTCTCACGAGCATTCGGAACATATATGTGTATTCATGAAATAAATATGATGATTTTTTAAAACATAGTTACATAACTTTTTTAATATTTAAAAAACTGAGAGCACTGGTGCTCATGTGCACCAAATGCTCCACTTTCATATTTTCTTTGGCACAAATGCGGCACAAAATGCACAAACAAAATTGGCTCTCAGGTCATTAGCATGCTGCAGTGCGCTGCACTGCACCAGACACGGCACGTCGACTGCTGAGGAAATCTGCCTGAATTTTAGGCGGTAAATGATTATTGGCCCAATATTATTCCCGTTCGAATACATGTACTGTCAGTCTGCGATGCAAAGTGAATGCATGAGAATATGAGATGACAACGTCCTCTGCCTCGAGTCTGGACATCGGGAGGAGTATGTCATGAACTAGGTCAACGGTTCTGCTGTGTTTCGCAGGAGTTTTGCTGATTTATTTTTGAAACAAGGGGAGTTTTGCTGATTTCATTTAGGCTAAATACTTTTGTACTTACCCATGTGTGTGTTTTAGTTACGTCTGTTTTGCTCTGAGATTCGGATAAAATAAGGAGAAAGAAAGAAATCTTTCATTTGGTAGTAGAGTTCAAAACTTTTACAAGCCAAAATAGCAAAAGGAGGCCAGCAAGTAAACTTCTTTTTTTGAAACAAGCCAAAAGACATACCATTTTAATTGCTTACTAGTCTTGGCGCAATGCCAAGATCCAATAGATACAACGTATACTCTCGCGGCTTAATTTTACTAAGCGTTTTTTCCCCGGCGAGGCTCCACATCCCACCTCTCACTTGATCTTCACTGGTTGAAGCTTTGTTCCAAAAAACTCTAGCATTTATTTTTCCAAGAAACAAGCATTGCAAGAGATGACATGGCTTTCCTCCTTTTGGATCACATCTCTTGGCCAACCTTTAACGGCTGGGATCACGGTCCATTGATGCGGTTGAATGTCAATGGGCCGACACCAACCTTTCAAGTTTTCCCAAATACGCAACTTGCAATGGCCACAAAATTTGGCTACCTCTCCTCCCCCTTGTTTCAGTCTACACTACTAGGAAAAGGCCTAGCTGTAAGATAGGAGATAGTGGCGCACCATGAAGGTCGTGCGCCACTACTACTTAGCAGTGGCGCACCAGAAAGTGGTGGACCATCACTAAATGCCGACAGGAGCCTAGCTCCTTCCCAAACCTAGTAGTAGCTCCTTGCCTACCTATGGCGCACTGAGTGGGTGGTGCGCCACTGCGGAGTCTACCATATGTCCGGAGTGCGGCGTCACTTGGTACAAGAAGGGGACCGGGCAGTCGCGAGTGAATACCTTAAACGCTTCTTTCTAGTGAACCAGAAGAAGTATAACATCCTCCTGCCTGTATTTCCCGAGTAAGTCATCCCCTCACCGGTCTTAACACGTAATTTTTTTTAGATTTCAATCGTCCTGTTCTTAAACATTATGTGTTCTACGCAGAGACAATACCTGCACACTCATCTCCATAACCCCGAAATATTTCATGGCCACATACTTCGATGCGGACATTAAGTCAAGCACGGACTACACGAATGTCAAGGCTGTACTTGATGATGCTCTCAATGGCTACGTCAAAGCTAAAAGCCTCATGGATAGGCTAAATCCTAGGTTCGGGAAGCACGTGTTCAAGCACATAACAAAGTTCCCCTGCGTCAAGAAGCCGCCTTCCAGTAAGAAGGATGCCTACTACGCCCTCCACCACATGAAGGCGTTCATACGGGACCAGCAGCTTACGCTACCTGACCATCTCAGAGACTGGGGCACACGCTTGTCGCGGATCCGGGACGACAGCCTCAAGCAAGATTTCTTTCGCATCCAAGTAGAGTTTTGTGAAATCATCTTTCAAGATGTCATTAGAAGCTCGGGGGAGTTCTATGCCGGCTATCAGCCATCAAACAGTGACATAGACACAATGCTCCAAATGCAGGGTGACGACTACCGGTCATGAATGTGCTTGAAGAAAGGTGGCGGTTTTATCCACGCTCCGTCGTCCCTTTATGCGAGTAGAAAGTCTTGATGTGCTAGCTATCGACGAGCTTGTGTTGTAATAAACTTTATCCAGTACTTTACTTGCATGTTTGTTTAATTAGTTTCGACGATCGTTGAACTTATATGTAATCGATGCTATTAATTACCAGTTCGGCTTCATTTGTGAACTTATATATATATGCTATCTACTTGGTGTTCCTCGTTTATTTTGGGTATTTCTTCGAGAGAGTGCCGATGATTATAATGTTCGGTCACTACACTTTGGGGGCGGCGCAAGCGAGCCTGGTGTGATGGCACAAATATCAATCTCTTGTGCATCCTACCGGCCTCGCTTACACCGTCCCTGAATGTGAATATTTGTTTCGACCAACAATGTATGAGGCCCTCGTCATTCCATTTGCTTTGCTATTTCAGAATGCCGATGATTAGAATGTTCGGTCACCTGTACACTTGGGGGAGGCGCAAGTGAACCTGGTGCGATGACACAAATATCAATATCTTGTGCATCCTACTTGGTTTCACTTACGCCTTCCCTAAATGTTAATATTTGTTTCGATCAACAATGTATGAGGCATTCCATTTAGTTCATACTAGCTATTTGTCTCTTATTTGAGTTGGCACTTCTTAATTGCATTGGCCGATGATTAGAATGTTTGGTCACTTGTACACTCTGGGGTGGGGCCAGTGAACCTAGTGTGATGGCACAAATATCAATCTCTTGTGCATCCTACTTGGCTTCGCTGACCCCATCCCTGAATGTTAATATTTTTTTCGACCAACAAAGTATGAGGCATTCCATTTAGTTCATACTAGCTACTTATCTCTTATTTGAGTTGGCACTTCTGAATTGCAGCCTTTCTTCCATTTTAGTGCCGATGATTAAATTTTGTGGTCACTACACTTGGGGGAGGCGCTAGTGAGCCAGGTGCGATGGCACAAATATAAATCTCTTGTGCATCCTACTTGGTCTCACTAAGGCCTTCCCTAAATGTTAATATTTGTTCCGACCAACAATGTATGAGGCCCTTGTCATTCCATTTGCTTTGGTATTTCAAAATGCCGATGATTAGAATGTTCGGTCGATCACTACACTCCGGGGAGGCGTAAGTGATCTTGGTGCGATGACGCAAATATCAATCTCTTGTGCATCTTACTTGGTCTCACTTACTCCGTCCCAAAATGTTAATATTTGTTCCGACCAACAATGTATGAGGCATGCCATTTAGTTCATACTACTTGGATCCTATTTGAGTTTGCTCTTATTCGTTGTAAACATCTATGAGTGTGCACTAATGTTTCATTGGCTTGTGCATATATGCAGATATGACGTGGTATGTCGTGTACAAGGGAAAGGTTCCCAGAGTCTACAACGACTGTGAGGAGTGTCAGAGACAGGTTTACTGTTTTAGCGGTAACAACTACAAAGGGTACACCACTAGAGCGGAGGCCGAAGACAGATACGCACGCTATCTGGCGGGAGAGAGGAGGGAGCGGAGGAGGAACCAGATGAAGACCACTTTCATCGGGATTGTTAGTAGTGACTCTAGCTCTCTTCTATGTGATGGTAGTTTAGATGATCGACCTTGTGTAACCACTAGCTCATTTGTGACTTTGCAACCTCGTAACTTGTCTAATATTTGAAATCTTGTGAATCATGGAGGCTAATGTGAAGAACTATATATTGATATACTGTGTTGTTGTTTATATGCGTTATATATCCTGTATTGTGCTATTATACTGTGCTATACAACCTGTATAAATGCCTGCCAGAAATACAAAAAAGAAAATAGAAATAGTAGCAGTGGTGCACCAGTGTGCCATCAGTGGCGCACGGCCACTAAATAGAAGTGGCGCAATGGTCTGGACCCAGTGGCACACTACCCTGTGAGCTCCTCCGAATCTAGCAGTGGCGCACCACACATGTCAGCAATGGCGCACGTCCTGGAGTCAGCAGTGGCGCACGTCGACATGCAGCAATGGTGCACCACCTCGCTGGACAGTGGCGCACCCCGACTGGCATCAGTGGCGCACCAAGGGTAGACAGTAGTGGGCTAGTGGCGCACTGCAGCTGACCAACAGTGGCGCACCCCGCTGGATCAATAGTGGCGCACCGCTGGACATTTCAATGGCGCACCAAGCAGTGCGCCACTGGTACTCAGGGTAGTATTGGCGCACCACTAGTGCGCCACTACTATGAGTTAGCAGTGGCGTGATATCAGTGGCGCACCACTAGTGCGCCACTGATGGGTAAATATGGTCCGCCACTGAATGCCCTTTTACTAGTAGTGCTATCTGCCTTCCAAACACAAGTTTGGAGGACAAGCCATGTGAAGATTTCCATTTGGGAGGAGCCCACTTTCTCCAAATCATCAAGGGCAATGGAGAGGTAGTATGACCCAAAAACTGCATTTTGTATGCCGAAGAGGCCGAATAACTTGCACTTTTTCCCAACTTCCATGTAATCGCATCCGGCATGTGATGGTTAGTGAACTTGTAGTTTGGAATTATGCAATGTGCTCGAGAGGCCATCCTAGGTGTTGATGTTAGCCACCCAAAACTCATCTTCCAAAGCTTTTCCCCACCGTGGATTTTCTTCTTGTTGCAATCTTTATTATTTTCCGGGAGCAATGTCTTTTGGCCACATTCCATTTATTCGAGCGCATTCCCAAAAGAGTGTATTCTCCCCCATTTCCAGTGGTGACCACCATAGCCGCCACAAAGAGGTCGTGATCTTTCATGGTGCAAGGGTTCCCAAACCCCCACCCATGGTTCAGGGTCCTCCGCCCACTCATTCCCTAGCCATCGCAACCGCAACGCCGACACAAATTTTGAGAGGTTGGAGATTCCATGTCCCCCGTGGTCGTTAGGCTTAAGTACTTGATCTCAATTAACAGTGCACTTCCGTCTGGCGACCTTCTCTCAAGTCGTCCATGCGAAACCCCTTCTACTTGATCTCAATTAACAGTGCACTTCCGTCTGGCGACTTTCTCTCAAGTCGTCCATGCGAAAGCCCTTCTAATGCTATCAATCTTCGAGAGGACCTCAGTTGGCATATGGAGCAGGCGATGCAGAAGGTAACAATGCTAGTTAACATCGCTTTGGCATATGCGGCCGAGGCCCATTTCGGTGTCCGCCCTTCTGTTACACCACCCCTAAAGTGAAAGGATAAATTAGCCCACGAAAGGATATCGGAAAATACTAGCCTTCCAGAGGATCCAAAGATTGCAAGGAGAACACCGAAGCAAAACTCTTTAAAACAAAACAAGGAAACAAGTTGTTTTTGGACTCGTCGTAGGCAACCAAGGACGTGGCCGGAAGCTCCTGGCCGATCGGATAGGGGCGGAGCGCGAGGACAAGGAGACCTTTTTGGATCGATGGAGCTCGCTCGTTCGCACGGGCACAGAAGAAGCCGAGGTGGCGTCTGAACTCTGACCTGAAGTCTGAACCACTAGCGGATGGAGCAATAAATTCCGTCCTCCTCTAGCGTTCCTGTTCCCACCTCCACGGCGCCATGGCGGCACGGCCTCCCCACAGCAAAAGCAAAAGCGACGCGAATCGCCATTAACTCTGAGTCGGCCCCGTACGTCCCCTTCGGCGCCAACCGCATGCAGCGGCGCGGGCGAAAGCGTGGCGACGACGAGAAGGCCAGCCAGCCAGGGAAGGATGGCTGTGCTGTGGTGGTATACTGGTATGCTATGCTCGGCGCGCCCAACCAACACCCACCCGGCGCCAGCCCAACGCATTTAACGCCTCCCAACCGCGTCGACAGCCGACGCCGAGCTGTGCTTGCCTGTGCTGCCGCTGCCGGTGCCCCCCATCCCACGCTACGCCACACCCGATCGACCTGCCCATAACGTACAGCGGTGCTCGCCGGCGACGACCACCCAGGCCACGCCGGCGCCGGCACCGACAATCCGCACCCGATCGATGGACCTGTCAGTGACTCTTGACACGCGACACCCGTGCGCGCGTGCGATGTTTGATGCAGTTCGGATAGTAGACGACCCAGACATGCGCGCGCCGTGGGGCTTCACACGCGGTCGGTTCCATCGCGGCCGGGCCGGACCACATGGCCACCACGACATGCATGGCCGTTCCAGCAGCGCGCACCATCGATCATCAGCTCGCTCATCGCTGCCTGCCTGCCTGCCATAAATACACAGCAAGCTTCGTCCATCCAATTTGATTTTCTGCGCTAGCTAGCATAGCGGCAGGGCCGTTGAACTGGAAGAACAGAGCGCCGCGGTTCGAAGCTCCAACAGATTTGATCCGCGGCAAAATACTGTGTTCTTCAGGCCAAAGTGTCGGCACGGGAACTGTACGAAGAGGCACCATACAGACGCCAACGCGCAGTTCCGAGTCACGCTCAGCGTTTACTACGTACACAAATGGTTCTGGTAGTACTACGTACTAGTTAGCTGGGGGTAAAACTCCAGGAGTAGCTAGCAAGGACCGCTTTCCAGATTTGGATTTGGTTTTCTCTGGCTAAGCTGAGAGCATCTCCAGTCGCGTCCCCCAAACCGCGCCGGATCGAGCGTTTGGGGGACGTGTTTCGTTCGTGTCGCGTTTGGGGGATGTCGCTCCCCAGCCGCGTCCCCCAAACGCCGCCCCCAATCAAAAATTCAAGTAGATGCATTCAAAAGAGATCGTTCCCGCCGATTCGTCGCGATCAGAGTAGCGGCGATCGATCAAAGTACTGGGCGCGCGATCATATTACAGACCGGTGGTGCATGCAAATTAGAAGAAGGGGAAGGGGTTGGACGACGGCATCGTATCCTGAGTCGACGCCGGCCCGTCGAGCACGGTGACCTCGTGTTGACGTCAGAAACCCACTGGTGGGCAGCGACGGGCAACACAGTAGAGCCGGGAACAACTAGGGCTGCGGCTGGCCCCAGTCCCTCAGAGCGACGGCCCGCAAAGCCTCCTGGTCACACGTCCGATGCTATCGCAAGGGCGTGCCACCTGACCTATACCTGGTCGGGAAGGTGTTGGATGATGCCTCGCTTAGTTTCCTGCATGGCATACACGTAAACATTAAATACGAGCCTCGATCGGCTCTCGGGTTATCCCGTGAATCGGCTCAAAGAGCCGATCCACCCATGATTCGTACAAGGTGTCCGAATATATGGTGGTCCTGCTTGATCAAGATAAAGCTAATGAGATCTACGACGATTTATGGTTTTCACCGCATAATTGGATCATCCTACTCACGATTGGGCCTCGCGCTCGCGCACGGTGACCGTAAGCCGATCCTAGACAGGGCCTAAAAACCAACACGAGGTTGATCCCCGGAACATCCTTTCTAGGGCTAGCAAACTTCACCCTACACGCCGCTGGATCCTCCAACCCTTTGTAGGGCCTAACTAATGCGGATATTAAACTAATCCTTGTAGAACAAGGAGCAACCGTAACGGATCAGATCTACTAAACTATGATCAAGCGGGGTGCCGCCCCTACACCTAAGATAGGTGTAAGGGCGGCTAGATGCATAAGGGTCGCACTACGACAGCATATGATACGAAGAACAATGCTAACCCTAACACATCTAAGATAACTACGTTGCTCGCCATCAAAAAGGCTTCGAGACGAGCAACGCATGAACAACGTGGGTAGGCTTGTGCTGACTAGATCGCAAGATGCGATCTAGGCAGCATGGTGCTTACCGGAGAAACCCTCGAGACGAAGGAGTTCGCGATGCGCCGAGATTTGTTTGTGTTGAACGTTGGTTGTTGTTTATTCCATAAACCCTAGATACATATTTATAGTCCAGCGGACTTTCTAACGTGGGAATAATCCCCACCGTGTACGAGACAAACTCTAACTTTTAATCTACGATACAATCTACTATAATTAAAGATACACGGGCAATCTAGCCCAAATTCTTCGTGCAAGGCCGCTTCAGAGATCTTCCACGTGTAATCTTCCAAGCCCATCTTGATCGCGGCCCATCTCCCGATTTAGCCAAAATCTGGTGATAACACATGCCCCCCTGGTTTTGGTAATGATAATTTCAAAACCACTCTGTTTTTCCTCCGAGGGGTCATGTCGTGGCGAAGCAGAACCGTCGCAGTATTTCCATCATGACAACTTGCCTTCCCAACTTCTCTGCACGATTTGACAGTTTTTTGGCACCACTTCCTCGAAAACCGTTCGGACATTAAATCCCCACTTCTTTTATCCAACCGTACCGAGCAGTTCTTCTCCTCATCCTTTCCGCATTAGCACTCCAAAAGCCCTTCTGCGCACCATGTCTTCTTCTTCCTCCGCCTCATCGGGACTTTCCCTCGAGTCCTCTTCCTCCCACGAGCCGACGCCAGAACCGAACCCACAAGAGGTCCATGCGGCCAACACCCGCCGCGCCATAGAGGCCGGGGAGGAGCCAGACCATGACTTCTCCATCTGGTCCGAGGACGACAAGTCCTCGACGGACGGGGAGAGCGACCTCCGCTTCCTTGCCGACGGGGAATCGGAGGAGGAGAGCGATGACGATCGCTTCTCCTGGGATGACTTCACCTCCTAAGGAGGAGGAAGAGGAGGAGGAGGACGACGACGACAGCCCCTCCGACGAGCCGCCGGCCAAGCGCCACTGCCCCTGGCCAGGGAATCTCAGTGACTACGACAGCGACGACGACGACGACGAGGAGGATGAGGACAACGAAGGTCCCGCCGGTGGCCGCTACAGCAGCGACGACGAGCCCGCCGGGAGCAGCGCCGACAGCGGCGGCGAGGGTGACGACGAGGGCAGCGACGGCCCGTAGATAGGACCTTTAGCATAGGACTAGCAGTAGTAGACGGGGCAATGTATCCCCTTAGTACTCCCTTTTGAGAGCAATCAGCTCTTCTATGTAAGAAATCTGGTTTATCAATGAAGAAATTCCCCAATTTTATTTTGCCGATTTCCTTTATGCCAAATTAGCCGATTTCCCTTTATGCTGATCCGCCGATCGTCACTCAGCCAATGCTTAATGAGCCGATGACAACGCATCGGTCTCTCATGACCCATTCTTCCTCCCTTTGACACTGGAGCGATCGTGAATTTGATCAATGCCCGAAAGCTGATATTAACATATCAATCCTTCACGATCTATCTTTTGCCTTTTCCAACCGATGACTTTGAGCTCTGGCGGGCAACTAGGCAGGTCAACACCCTTACGAGAGCCCGAGAACCACTACTGAAACGACTTGATGCTGAAGTCGATACCTCTGGGTTTTCAGATATTCAATGATACTCTTCAAACCTGCCCAATCCCCTTTTAAAAAGGTTATGATGGAGGGCCATCCGATGAAATCCCAATCGGCTTCTTAAGAACAAAATACCTGCGCAGTCAGTTGCCCCCCCGAGCCTCTATCAAGGCGAGCATAGCAGTGGGCTAACCAAACATGTCGCCATCGGTTTTCAAGTCATGATGCAGAGTCAGCCGATTTCAACAAAATCGGCTCTCCGAAGCCAGAGAACCTTCAGGGCGAGCTGCCCCCCGAGCTTCTTCAGTCCACTTCTCGCGCCTTGCAGGTCAGATCGGCTCCCTCCTTTGGCGGATTTGATGCAACCCATCCTTAATCTGATCTGCATGTCCATGCTGTTCTTGGCATTGATCCTCAAACTGCCCCAGCTGATACAGCGGACTCGAGTACTCGCATAGATAATCCGGAGACCCTTGAAGAGAAGATCCACTTCCTGCTCCATTGAGGAGTTCTTCTATTAGAGTCTCTCTTCCTGCTCCATTGAGGAGTTCTTCCATTATAACAGTTATACCTCTCGAGTCGATGACCATGCATCGGCTTTATATCCTTAAGTCGATGTCTGCTGCATCGGCTGTTCTTAAAAAATTTCGAATTTTTCGGCCGATTTATGTATCGGCCCCCATACTTCAATACCATCATCAAAGGATATTTTAGGCTGCTGGGCATTTGCATGACGCTTCTACTGAATATCCTCGTGTTTTATCCACCTGGGTGCCCCCCCGAGCCGATTCTTTCAAGGGACTTGATGGTATCGGCTCTGTCGGATTAAATGTTGAACCTGAGCAGAATGGATGGTGAGGATAATTTTGGCCGATTGCTGGAATCGGCCTCCACGTTGCTTGTTCGACGAAGGTTTTGTAATGTCCTTCCATAAATTTTTGGGGCCGATCACAAGGATCAGCCTCGCCACGTTTGCTCATTGATTTGCTCTTGCTACTCGTTCAGGCCGGTAGATAAAACCAGCCCAATTTCTGAATTTATCATGTTGGTGCGCTTGCTGTCGTCCACCTTGAGTGCATCGTGTAATCGTGGAGCACTAAGCTTTGTCGGAAGGACGAGTACCATGTTTGTGCCAGCCGATGTTTCGTCATCGGCTTTCCTTTGCTTGGGACGCCACTCCATTTTCCGTGGACGACCCTCTTCATCCAAGGTTCGCTGAACTTTCGCGAGCGTGATCAGGCCTTGCCTTCCTCAATGTATGCAAGTATAACCTTTCGGCTTCCTCCAGGCCGCGCAATCGCTGAACCCTGCGCTTTTGGGAACGGCTGAGTCCATCGAGGGCACCACCTTGGCCGGTGGTACTGTCTTCTTCTTCTCCCTCGTCTTCCGAATCTTCGAGATCTTCCAACCGAGGGGACTCGGCGCGTTTGCTTTGTGGCGGGGGAGGCCCTAGGCGCTTGAATACGGACACGTTGGCTGCCTCCTTTTTCTTCCGGTTGCATTACGGGCAATTGCCGATTGTGGGCAATCGGCTCATTCCCGAATCCCGGCGAGTGTCCGAAGAAGGGACAGTCCCGAGTGCCTCATCCTCGTCGACTCGCTCCCCCAACTTTTCCTTGGCGCGGCGCTCGTGCTCCTCCTCCTTGCGATCATGCCGACGACGTCTCCTGTCGTCCCTAGCCGGACGATCTTCTTCATCATCGTCGTTGTATCGCGGCGTTGGTCATACCGACTCACATACTTGTTGAGGAGGTGATCGGAGAGAAGTCGTTGATACCTTATGTTTTTCACTTCTCCCTGCGTGACGTAGCGCTTGCCGTCTTGGCGGAGCCGATCGCGTGGAGCGGCTTCCTCTGTATCCGATACGTCTCCGACGTATCGATAATTTCTTATGTTCTATGCCATATTATTGATGATACCTACATGTTTTATGCACACTTTATGTCATATTCGTGCATTTTTCGGAACTAACCTATTAACAAGATGCCGAAGTGCCGGTTCCTGTTTTCTCGCTGTTTTTGGTTTCGTAAATCCTAGTAACGAAATATTCTCGGAATTGGACGAAACGAAGACCCGGGGTCCTATTTTTCCACGGAGCTTCCGAAGACCGAAGAACACACGAAGTGGGGCCACGAGGTGGCCAAACCACGGGGCCGCGCGGCCCGGGGGGGCCCGCGCCGCCCTATGGTGTGCCCCCCTCGTCTGGCCCCCGACTCTGCCCTTCCGCCTACTTAAAGCCTCCGTCGCGAAACCCCTGATGCGAAAAACCACGATACGGAAAACCTTACTGAGACACCGCCGATCCCATCTCGGGGGACTCTGGAGATCTCCTCCGGCACCCTGCCGGAGAGGGGATTCATCTCCCGGAGGACTCTACACCACCATGGTCGCCTCCGGAGTGATGAGTGAGTAGTTCACCCCTGGACTATGGGTCCATAGCAGTAGCTAGATGGTTGTCTTCTCCTCATTGTGCTTCATTGTTGGATCTTGTGAGCTGCCTAACATGATCAAGATCATCTATCTGTAATACTATATGTTGTGTTTGTCGGGATCCGATGGATAGAGAATACCATGTCATGTTAATTATCAAGTTATTATACATGTGTTGTTTATGATCTTGCATGCTCTCCGTTACTAGTAGAGGCTCTGCCAAGTTTTTACTTTTAACTCCAAGAGGGAGTACTTATGCTCGATAGTGGGTTCATGCCTGCATTGACACCGGGACAGGTGACGAAAGTTCTAAGGTTGTGTTGTGCTCGTTGCCACTAGGGATAAAACATTGGCGCTATGTCCGAGGATGTAGTTGTTGATTACATTACGCACCATACTTAATGCAATTGTCTCGTTGTTAGCAACTTAATACTGGAGGGGTTCGGATGATAACCTCGAAGGTGGACTTTTTAGGCATAGATGCGGTTGGATGGCGGTCTATGTACTTTGTCGTAATGCCCAATTAAATCTCACTATACTTATCATGTCATGTATGTGCATTGTTATGCTCTCTCTATTTGTCAATTGCCCGACTGTAATTTGTTCACCCAACATGCTTTTATCTTATGGGAGAGACACCTCTAGTGAACTGTGGACCCCGGTCCATTCTTTAATACTGAAATACAAATCTGCTGCAATACTTGTTTTTACTGTTTTCTCTCGCAAACAATCATCTTCCACACAATACGGTTAATCCTTTGTTACGGCAAGCCGGTGAGATTGACAACCTCATCTGTTTCGTTGGGGCAAAGTACTTTGGTTGTGTTGTGCGGGTTCCACGTTGGCGCCGGAATCTCGGTGTTGCGCCGCACTACATCCCGCCGCCATCAACCTTCAACGTGCTTCTTGGCTCCTCCTGGTTCGATAAACCTTGGTTTCTTTACGAGGGAAAACTTGCTGCTGTGCGCATCATACCTTCCTCTTGGGGTTGCCCAACGAACGTGTGAAATACACGCCATCAAGCATATTTTCCGGCGCCGTTGCCGGGGAGATCAAGACACGCTGCAAGGGGAGTCTCCACTTCTCAATCTCTTTACTTTGTTTTTGTCTTGCTTTATTTTATTTACTACTTTGTTTGCTGCACTTATATCAAAACACACAAAAAATTAGTTGATAGCTTTACTTTGTTTGCTATCTTGTTTGCTATATCAAAAACACAAAAAAATTAGTTTACTTGCATTTACTTTACTTGATTCATCATGTTTCCTTTTGATTTTACCGCAAAGAACATACCGGTAGGACAAGGGTCTATAATTGGGAGGAACAATATAGAAGAATTTTTCACCCATGTTAGTACCGTTGAAGATTTCGAAGATAGACACTTGGTAGACCTTGCGCCCACTTATGAAATTGCTGCTGCTGCTTTAGTTCGTCTGTTGGAAACTAAATTTGTTAATCTCAATCCTATAATCCAACACATGTTTCTTACACTTGGTGATATGGAAGAGGGGGAAAAGAAAGATTTTGTTTTAGAAACCCTTCTTAGAGAATTTGGTGGTCTAGCAAGAGAGGCTAGAAAAGTCTTCGCTAAATTTAATATGCTTGGTTCTCATACTAATTTTGTTGGTCTCCTTGAAAAAATGGATATGGATAGGATAAGGTACACTAATAATGTTAATGATGGTGGGGAGATCAAAGCACCAATACCATGTAAACTCCTAGCTATGAATGATGCACTAGAACATAACTATGCTTGGCTTGTTCCCTGAAAATTTGTTTGATGAGAGTAGCAAGCCCAAGACTAATGAAAAGGGAGACGCTGAAACTTATGTATCTAATATACTATGCATGGTTGAGAAAACTCCAAACCCCGCTGTAGGTGCACCACCCTTCGATAATACTTGAGTTACACTTTCTGCGCCTAGCTGAAAGGCGTTAAAGAAAAGCGCTTATGGGAGACAACCCATGTTTTTACTCCAGTATTTGTGTTTTATATTTGTGTCTTGGAAGTTGTTTACTACTGTAGCAACCTCTCCTTATCTTAGTTTTGAGTTTTGTTGTGCCAAGTAAAGTCTTTGATAGAAAAGTAAGTACTAGATTTGGATTACTGCGCAGTTCCAGATTTCTTTGCTGTCACGAATCTGGGTCTATCACCCTGTAGGTAGCTCAGAAAATTACGCCAATTTACGAGCATGATACTCAGATATGTACGCAACTTTCATTCAATTTGAGCATTTTCGTTTGAGCAAGTCTGGTGGCCTAATAAAATCCATCTTTACGGACTGTTCTGTTTTGACAGATTCTGTCTTTTATTTCGCATTGCCTCTTTTGCTATGTTGGATGAATTTCTTTGATCCACTAATGTCCAGTAGCTTTATGCAATGTCCAGAAGTGTTAAGAATGATTGTGTCACCTCTGAACATGTGAATTTTTATTATGCACTAACCCTCTAATGAGTTGTTTCGAGTTTGGTGTGGAGGAAGTTTTCAAGGATCAAGAGAGGAGTATGATGCAATATGATCAAGGAGAGTGAAAGCTCTAAGCTTGGGGATGCCCCGGTGGTTCACCCCTGCATATATTAAGAAGACTCAAGCGTCTAAGCTTGGGGATGCCCAAGGCATCCCCTTCTTCATCGACAACATTATCAGGTTCCTCCCCTGAAACTATATTTTTATTCGGCCACATCTTATGTACTTTGCTTGGAGCGTCGGTTTGTTTTTGTTTTTTTTGTTTTGTTTGAATAAAATGGATCCTAGCATTCACTTTATGGGAGAGAGACACGCTCCTGTTGACGTCAGAAACCCCCTGGCGGGCAGAGACGGGCAACACCGTAGAGCCGGGAACAACTAGGGCTGCGGCTGGCCCCAGTCCCTCAGAGCGACGGCCCGCAAAGCCTCCTGGTCGCACGCGCCGATGTTTATCACAAGGGCGTGCCACCTGACCCATACCTGGTCGGGAAGGTGTGGATGATGCCTCGCTTAGTTTCTGCAGGGCACACACGTAAACATTAAATACGAGCCTCGATCGGCTCTCAGTTATCCTGTGAATCGGCTCAAAGAGCCGATCCACCCATGATTCGGACGAGGTGTCCGAATATATGGTGGTCCTGCTTAATCAAGGTAAAGCTAATGAGATCTACGACGATTTAGGGTTTTCACCGCATGATCGGATCATCCTACCGGATTGGGCCTCGC
>NC_061510.1:76657038-76688382 GCF_022539505.1 Lolium rigidum
CTTCGAGATCTTCCACGTGTAATCTTCCAAGCCCATCCTGATCGCGGCCCACCTCCTGATTTAGCCAAAATCTGGTGATAACAGCTCCGCTGTAGCATATGGACAAATATGTCCTTAGGCTCTACTCATAGTATTCATGGCGAAGTTCTTCTTCGTTAAATTGTTATATGGTTGGAATTGGAAAATGATACATGTAGTAAATTGCTATAATGTCTTGGATAATTTGATACTTGGCAATTGTTGTGCTCATGTTTAAGCTCTTGCATCATATACTTTGCACCCATTAATGAAGAAATACTTAGATCTTGCTAATTTGGTTTGCATATTTGGTTTCTCTAGAGTCTAGATAACATCTAGTATTGAGTTTTGAACAACAAGGAAGACGGTATGGAATCTTATAATGTTTACCATATGTCTTTTATGTGAGTTTTGCTGTACCGTTCATCCTTGTGTTTGTTTCAAATAACCTTGCTAGCCTAAACCTTGTATCGAGAGGGAATACTTCTCATGCATCCAAAATCCTTGAGCCAACCACTATGCCATTTGTGTCCACCATACCTACCTACTACATGGTATTTATCCACCATTCCAAAGTAAATTTCTTGAGTGCTACCTTTAAAATTCCATCATTCACCTTTGCAATATATAGCTCATGGGACAAATAGCTTAAAAACTATTGTGGTATTGAATATGTACTTATGCACTTTATCTCTTATTAAGCTCGCTTGTTGAGCGATAACCATGTTTCGGGGACGCCATCAACTATTCTTTGTTGGATATCATGTGAGTTGCTATGCATGTCCGTCTTGTCCGAAGCAAGAGAGATCTACCACCTTCATGGTTGGAGCATGCATATTGTTAGAGAAGAACTTTGGGCCGCTAACTAAAGCCATGATTCATGGTGGAAGTTTCAGTTTGGACATATATCCTCAATCTCATATGAGAATAATAATTGTTGCCACATGCTTATGCATTAAAGAGGAGTCCATTATCTCGTTGTCCATGTTGTCCCGGTATGGATGTCTAAGTTGAGAATAATCAAAAGCGAGAAATCCAAAATGCGAGCTTTCTCCTTAGACCTTTGTACGGGCGACATGGAGGTACCCCATTGTGACACTTGGTCAAAACATGTGCATTGCAAAGATCCGGTAGTCCAAGTTAATTAGGACAAGGTGCGGGCACTATTAGTATACTATGCATGAGACTTGCAACTTGTAAGATATAATGTACATAACTCATATGCTTTATTACTACCGTTGACAAAATTGTTTCATGTTTTCAAAATAAAAGCTCTAGCACAAATATAGCAATCGATGCTTTCCTCTTTGAAGGACCATTCTCTTTACTTTTATGTTGAGTCAGTTCACCTATCTCTCTCCACCTCAAGAAGCAAACACTTGTGTGAACCGTGCATTGATTCCTACATACTTGCATATTGTACTTGTTATATTACTCTATGTTGACAATTATCCATGAGATATGCATGTTACAAGTTGAAAGCAACCGCTGAAACTTAATCTTCCTTTGTGTTGCTTCAATACCTTTACTTTGATTTATTGCTTTATGAGTTAACTCTTATGCAAGACTTATTAATACTTGTCTTGAAGTACTATTCATGAAAGGTCTTTGCTATATGATTCACCTGTTTACTCATTTCATCACCATTGTTTTGATCGCTGCATCCACTACATATGTTTACAAATAGTATGATCAAGGTTATGATGGCATATCACTTCAGAAATTATCTTTGTTATCGTTTTACACCTGTCGGGACGAGCGAAACTAAGCTTGGGGATGCTTGATACGTCTCCGACGTATCGATAATTTCTTATGTTCTATGCCATATTATTGATGATACCTACATGTTTTATGCACACTTTATGTCATATTCGTGCATTTTCCGGAACTAACCTATTAACAAGATGCCGAAGTGCCAGTTCTCGTTTTTCGCTGTTTTTGGTTTCGTAAATCCTAGTAACGAAATATTCTCGGAATTGGACGAAACGAAGACCCGGGGTCCTATTTTTCCACGGAGCTTCCGGAAGACCGAAGAACACACGAAGTGGGGCCACGAGGTGGCCAAACCACGGGGCCGCGCGGCCCGGGGGGCCCGCGCCGCCCTATGGTGTGGCCCCCTCGTCCGGCCCCGACTCGCCCCTTCCGCCTACTTAAAGCCTCCGTCGCGAAACCCCCGATGCGAAAAACCACGATACGGAAAACCTCACCGAGACGCCGCCGCCGCCGATCCCATCTCGGGGGATTCCGGAGATCTCCTCCGGCACCCTCGCCGGAGAGGGGATTCATCTCCCGGAGGACTCTACACCACCATGGTCGCCTCCGGAGTGATGAGTGAGTAGTTCACCCCTGGACTATGGGTCCATAGCAGTAGCTAGATGGTTGTCTTCTCCTCATTGTGCTTCATTGTTGGATCTTGTGAGCTGCCTAACATGATCAAGATCATCTATCTGTAATACTATATGTTGTGTTTGTCGGGATCCGATGGATAGAGAATACCATGTCATGTTAATTATCAAGTTATTATACATGTGTTGTTTATGATCTTGCATGCTCTCCGTTACTAGTAGAGGCTCTGGCCAATTTTTTACTTTTAACTCCAAGAGGGAGTACTTATGCTCGATAGTGGGTTCATGCCTGCATTGACACCTGGGACGGTGACGGAAAGTTCTAAGGTTGTGTTGTGTCATGTTGCCACTAGGGATAAAACATTGGCGCTATGTCCGAGGATGTAGTTGTTGATTACATTACGCACCATACTTAATGCAATTGTCTCGTTGTTAGCAACTTAATACTTGGAGGGGTTCGGATGATAACCTCGAAGGTGGACTTTTTAGGCATAGATGCGGTTGGATGGCGGTCTATGTACTTTGTCGTAATGCCCAATTAAATCTCACTATACTTATCATGTCATGTATGTGCATTGTTATGCTCTCTCTATTTGTCAATTGCCCGACCGTAATTTGTTCACCCAACATGCTTTTATCTTATGGGAGAGACACCTCTAGTGAACTGTGGACCCCGGTCCATTCTTTAATACTGAAATACAAATCTGTCGCAATACTTGTTTTTACCGTTTTCTCTCGCAAACAATCATCTTCCACACAATACGGTTAATCCTTTGTTACAGCAAGCCGGTGAGATTGACAACCTCACCGTTTCGTTGGGGCAAAGTACTTTGGTTGTGTTGTGCGGGTTCCACGTTGGCGCCGGAATCTCCGGTGTTGCGCCGCACTACATCCCGCCGCCATCAACCTTCAACGTGCTTCTTGGCTCCTCCTGGTTCGATAAACCTTGGTTTCTTTCTGAGGGAAAACTTGCTGCTGTGCGCATCATACCTTCCTCTTGGGGTTGCCCAACGAACGTGTGAAATACACGCCATCAGTATCTTTGCTATGAGAGCAGCTGCCCTCATCTCCGTCCTTACCAGAGTGGTGTCCAGGTCCTACCATGTTGATATTGCACGAGAAATCTGGCTGGCACCCTCCATGGCAAGAATACTCCACCATGTTAACGGCGGGGAAGGGGTGTGTGTCGACCTTCATGGCGTACTGGTTGAAAATTAACCGTCCATTTTCTATCGCCATTTGGATCTGCTGCCGCCACACCTGCCGGTCGTTGGTGGTGTGGGTGAACGTGTTATGCCACTTGCAGTATGGCTTTCCGTTCAGCTCCTGCACCGTGGGGATCTTGTGGCCTTCGGGTACCTTTATATGCTTCTCCGTGAGTAAGAGATCAAAAATCCGCTCGCTTTTGGTCACGTCGAAGTCGAACCCTTTTGGAGGGCCTTGTGGCTTCACCCATTTGCGGGACACGGGGCCTGCCGCTCGAGTCCATTCAGCCACTGCTACCTCTCGATCTCCCGCAGCACCTTCATCCTCGTCCGCCTCAACCGGGGTCACCGCACGCTTGAATTTGTCCTGGTAAACATCCGGGTGGCGCTCGCTCATATGCCGACTGCTCGCACCATGTGCGCCAATGAAGGGTAGTCCGCTTGGGAGGCCACGTCCTTAATCGATGATGAGAGACCCACCACCGCCAACTCGATCGCTTCTTTTTCACTTACATGAGCCGAAAAGCATCGGTTCCTAATGGTCCCGAAGCGCTGGACGTATTCCGACACTCTGTCTCCCCGCGCTTCCGTCGTACTTGTGCTAGATCGGCAATACCAACCTCGGAAGCCTCTCGAGTGATACCGCTCATGGAACCGCTCTTCCAACCGCTTCCAAGTCCGGATGGAGTTCGGTGGCAGCGATGTGTACCACCCGAAAGCCGATCCCGTGAGGGACCGTGCGAAGAACCTCACACGCAACTCGTCTGATGCTGAGATCGTGCCCAGCTGTGCCAAATATCGGCTCACATGCTCGATGGAGCTGGAACCATCCGATCCACTAAACTTTGTGAAGTCCGGGAGCCGATATTTGGGGGGTAGCGGGATCAATTTGTAATCATTGGGGTACGGCTTGGTGTAGCCGAACGTCTTCCTTTTCGGCATCATGCCGAACTGATCTTTCAGAATCGTACAAATCTGATCCGCGGTGATGGCTGACGGTGTCGAACCCTGAAGATTCGCTGGGGTGGCATACTTAACCAGCCATGCTTGCTTTTCTAGTTCCGAGCAGGAGCTGGGCTCCGGAGGCTTGTCGGAGTGGCGTATTTAGCCAGCCACGTTTGCTTCTCAAGATCTGCTCCCGACGTTCCTCCTGCCGTTCCAGAGGCCCCTGCTGTTGCAACCTAGTTTGAGAGTGCCCGGGTATTGCGGTCTCAGTACGTATGCGCACGCGTGTCCGTGCGGGATCTCCTTGGGTGCCTCAGGTAGGAATTGGTAGTCACTAGGATCACCACCAATCTTGTAGACGACGTATGCCGATGAGTTCGGCACTTCCGGTGCTGCCCATGCGAACGGCATCTCTCCTTTGAAAGTCCCCAGAGCTGGTCCCGACGGAGAATACCGGTGGCTCATGATTTCCTGGACCACGCGTAGAGCGACACGCTCCAAAGTGTTCACCAGGTTCTCAGAGTGGCGGTGCAGCGAATGAGCCACCATGTAGTTGATCTCCTGACGCAGCGACCGGGTGCGTTCTTCCGACGGGGCGGACAGGTCCACTCCATCGAGTGCGCCTTCGAGTGTGAACCCCTTCCACCCGACGCCATGGGAGCGGGTTCGTGGAAAGAGCCGATGAGTTCGGCTTCGAGGGTTGCCTTGATCTCGTCATGTTTCTTCTTGAGCTCATCAGGCAGATCCTCGTACTTGACCGGAGTGCTTTCCTCCATCTCGGATGTAGATGGCGATGTGGTGGATGTCGAAGGGTGTCCCACTGAGCGTGCCAGAATGTGTTGACGTCAGAAACCCACCGGCGGGCAGCGACGGGCAACACAGGTAGAGCCGGGAACAACTAGGGCTGCGGCCGGCCCCGGTCCCTCGGAGCGACGGCCCGCAAAGCCTCCCGGTCACACGTCCGATGCTATCGCAAGGGCATGCCACCCGACCTATACCTGGTCGGGAAGGTGTTGGATGATGCCTCGCTTAGTTTCTGCATGGCATACACGTAAACATTAAATACGAGCCTCGATCAGCTCTCGGGTTATCCCGTGAATCGGCTCAAAGAGCCGATCCACCCATGATTCGTACAAGGTGTCCGAATATATGGTGGTCCTGCTTGATCAAGATAAAGCTAATGAGATCTACGACGATTTAGGGTTTTCACCGCATAATCGGATCATCCTACTCACGATTGGGCCTCGCGCTCGCGCACGGTGACCGTAAGCCGATCCTAGACAGGGCCTAAAAACCAACACGAGGTTGATCCCCGGAACATCCTTTCTAGGGCTAGCAAACTTCACCCTACACGCCGCTGGATCCTCCAACCCTTTGTAAGGCCTAACTAATGCGGATATTAAACTAATCCTTGTAGAACAAGGAGCAACCGTAACGGATCAGATCTACTAAACTATGATCAAGCGGGGTGCCGCCCCTACACCTAAGATAGGTGTAAGGGCGGCTAGATGCATAAGGGTCGCACTACGACAAGCATATGATACGAAGAACAATGCTAACCCTAACACATCTAAGATAACTACGTTGCTCGCCATCAAAAAGGCTTCAGACACGAGCAACGCATGAACAACGTGGGTAGGCTTGTGCTGCCTAGATCGCAAGATGCGATCTAGGCAGCATGGTGCTTACCGGAGAAACCCTCGAGACGAAGGAGTTGGCGATGCGCCGAGATTTGTTTGTGTTGAACGTTGGTTGTTGTTTATTCCATAAACCCTAGATACATATTTATAGTCCAGCGGACTTTCTAACGTGGGAATAATCTCCGCCATGTACGGGACAAACTCTAACTTTTAATCTACGATACAATCTACTATAATTAAAGATACACGGGCAATCTAGCCCAAATTCTTCGTGCAAGGCCGCTTCAGAGATCTTCCACGTGTAATCTTCCAAGCCCATCTTGATCGCGGCCCATCTCCTGATTTAGCCAAAATCTGGTGATAACACCTCGTCGCGATCTGCCTGTTGCTGTGCATGGTGCGTCTGCTCCATCGCCGACGCAGAGGCCGACGCAGGTGTAGCAGTAGAAGACGCGTCAGCCTGCTCTTGCTGCGCTGCCGCGGCCGCCGATGCCGCGGCCAGGGCCGCCGCGTCCGCCGCCGCCATTTTGGCTTCGATGTCGTCGAGGATCTGGCCTTTGAAGAAGTTGTGCGCCGCTCGCGTCCGGGGAGACATTCCCTCTGTCGACGTTCTCGGCGAGGGACATGTCGTCCTCGCGTTTCTTGAGCTCCAGCTTCTCCTCTTTCCTCTTGAGCAGCTCGGCCCACCTTTGGTCGGCCTTCTTGTCGCGGGAGATAAAGGTCGAGGAGACGTCGGCGAGGCATTTCGTGATCGATGCCAGCGTCTTCTCAGACGACGCAGCATCGGCCAAGGCGGAATTGGCAGCCTTGTTTCCAGTAGGACGCTCTGTCGAAGTTGCCAGCGGCGCGTCCAGATCAATGGCGTCCTTCCCCTTGGACAGCGACAAGCGCGTCAGCCGCCATTTCTCATTCATTTTGAGCTTGCCATAGCAATGCATGAGCACGAAAGACTTGTGACCTTCCACGAGATCATCGTCACCGGCACCCTCATCGTCCTCTTCCTCGCCGCCCTCTTCGTCCTCATCGTCGTCCTCCTCGTCGTCCTCCACCCCGTCCTCTTCCTCGTCGTCCTCCACCTCAACCCCGTCGTCCTCCTCAGCACCGGCGCTGTCGTATTCGAGCGGACCCCTGTGGCCGGTGAAAGGGTCGCCGTCCGGACCGGATCCTGGCTCGCGCTGCTCGTACGCCGGGGAGTAGAGGTTGTTGGGGTTGAAGCCGCCGTGCGGCAGCGCATCCTGGTAGTGCGGCGACAAGTTAGGCGTCACGCACCCGGGAGTGGCGGAGGGGCCGTCGTTGTAGAAGGCGGCTTGCGACGGAGAGATCACTCCCGAAACGTACACCGGCACGGACGTACTCCATGGGCTCGCGTTGGTGGCGGCGATACACCCGGCCATTACGTGCCGGTGCCGGCGCGCCGCCCGAGCCTTCTTCTCCGGCTCCGCCGCCCTCCGTCCTTTCCGCTCCGCCGTCGATAGCTTCCGGCGCGAGCAATCTTTCTCGCCATTGATCGTCGGTCCATCCTTCAGGCTTCTTCTTCGCAGCCGGCGCCTTCCGCGGCTTCGCGAACGGCGCTCGTCGCCCCTTTCGTCCCATTGCCCGGCGGCTTCTTGGCCGCTTTCTTCGCCATCTTTTTGGGGGCTGTCGGCGGCGCCATGTAGAGAGGGTAGCGGCGGCGGGTGGACGGCGGGAGGGAGAAAGAAATCAGCGGGATAGGAGAAATGAATCGGCGGCGGGATATGTTTTGGGAGGCCTGTGCGCGGCGGTATAGGCGCGATTTGGCGGGAGCGGCGGGATTTGGCGGGAGTGTGAGACGAATTTTCCCTGTGCCGCTGACGGATCGGCCCCGCGTCGGTTCGCCTCGCTTTTCGTTGTGTCCGGCATCCCCGGAGCGTCCCCTGTGGGACGGGGACGGGCTCGGGGCGCCGGACACCGTATCGGGCCGCGTCGGACAAAAATGGGCTTTGGGGGACGCGGCTGGAACGCTTTTTTTTGTCCGGCGCGCCCCAAATCTCTTTGGGGGACGATTTGGGGGACGCGACTGGAGATGCTCTGAAGTACCTTAGTAGCAGGGGTGAACCTACACTCACCCGGCAAGTTGCTGCAGCGTATGAACCGCCGGCCCGGTCCATTTGGTCCACGCGTCTCTGCTTCTGGTCCTGGTTATATTATGGTGAGCTCGTTTTGTTCTGTACGGCCTCCCCCCCGCGTCAGATGCTAAGGTGGATGATGCATGAGTAGGAGTAGCTAATGTAAATGATCTCTCGTTGTGTAATGATATAATTTATGTTATATAGATCAAATTGACTATATAGGTACATGCACGGCTAGTAAACTGAGATAGAGGAAGTAACTCTGTTCGGAATGTAAGACTTTTTTTTAACAAAGCTGACTGTAAAAAGGATTTACATTTTGGAATGGATGTAATACTAGCTAATACTCTAGATACATTCTAACGGTTATCAAGTTCATATATACTTTCTCCGATTCATATTACTTGACACTGATACAGATGTGTCTACACATTTCAATTATGGATACATCCATTTGAGTGATATATAATATGAAAACAAGTTCATATATACTTTCTCCGATTCATATTACTTGACATTGATACAGATGTGTCTACACATTTCAGTTATAGATACATCCATTTGAGTGGCAAATAATATGGATCGGAGAGAGTAATATAAAATGAAGTCGCTAATGATACTCTGACAATGTATGCAATGAAAAGTCATGAAGATTTATACAGTTGGAAGGAATTTAATTGACAGACAATGCAGGACTCACCCGGGCAGTGCCTATCATGAGCATGAAACATATCCCTTTCACTCCGGTTACAATTATGGATTACAAGTTCCCGTGGAATTCGTGACACGAAGAATTTAACAACCACGTAAGCCCACGTTAACGTCGTCTCCAATATAAATATAAACATAGGTAGCTAATTAAATCTCCTGTAAATGATCTCTGCTCGTCCTTGTGTGACGAATCCCACGAGTATCCTTGATTTAATCCCGCCCCCCTTTTAATTTAAATTTATAACGCGATCAAAGAGAAAAGAAGTTCAGAGAAAGAAGAAGGAAAAACAGAGGAGAGGAGAGGAGAAAGAACAGCTAGCACCCCCCACAAAGCTCCAAGTTTGGGGGACACGTACATGCAGGGTGCGCCGGAGTGCGGCGAGCTGAGTTGATTTCACAGCTTGACGACCTCCGGGATGTGTACTGGGTAGCGGTGGATGCAGTCGTCCCACGGCCCGTCGGTGGGTGTCTTGACGGTGCGGAGGCACTTCCAGACGGCGCTGTTGCACTTGAACCCCGAGCCGAATCCGATCTGCCAGACGCGGTCCCCCTTGCGCATCCGTCCCTTGCCCTCGATGTAGGCGAGCTCGTACCAGAGCGAGCTGCTGGAGGTGTTCCCGAAGCGGTGCAGCGTCATGCGCGACGCCTCCACGTGGCGCGCCGACAGGTCGAGGTTCTTCTGCAGCTCGTCGATGACGGCGCGGCCGCCGGCGTGGATGCAGAAGTGGTCGAAGGCGAGCTTGAAGTCCGGGATGTAGGGCTTCCAGCGCTTGTTGATGACCTTGCGCCCCACGAGGCGGAAGAAGAAGAGCAGCTGCTCCGACATGGGCAGCACCAGCGGGCCCATGGTGGTGATGTTGGACTTGAGCGCCTCGCCGGCGATGGCCATGAGCTCCTTGGAGAGCGAGATGCCCGAGTGGCCCTCGTCGTCCTCCTCCTCGTACACGCACCGGTAGGCCCGGTCGTCGGCGCCCTTGTGGGTGCGCACCACGTGCATCAGGCGGTACTTGGCGCGGGAGGACTCGCGGCGGCGGTTGGAGAGCAGGATCGCCGCCGCGCCCATCCGGAAGAGGCAGTTGGGCAGCAGCATGTCGCGGCGGCTGCCGTGGTAGAAGTTGGGCGTGATGATCTCCGTGGAGATGACCAGCGCGTTCGAGTTGGGGTGCACCTGCACCACGTAGTATGTGTTTTGAGAGAAGTTAATTATAATTTGTTTTGAGAAGTTCAGAACGTTCGTACTGAATTGTTGAAATACTAAAAGAAAGAGGCCAGGTGGTTACCTGTAGCATGTCACGGGCGAGGTCGATGGAGATGAGCCCCGCGCTGCATCCCATGCCGGAGAGGTTGAAGCTGCGGATGTTACTGCGGAGCTTGTACCTGTTGATGATCATGGCGGAGAGGGAGGGCGTGGGAGAGAAGAGGCTGCAGTTGACGACGAGGATGTCGATGTCCTTGGGCTTGAGCCCCGTGCGGAGGACGAGGTCGTCGATGGCGTTGAAGATGACGAGCTGCGCCTCGGCGCGCGCGGCCTCCATGCTGGGGCTGGGCGGGATGTAGTGGTTGGCGGGCGGGAGGCAGGTCTCCTCGCCGAGGCCCGAGCGCTCGAGGATCCGGGTCTGGAACTTGAGGCTCTTCTCGTTGTTGCTGATGAGCTTGATGTGCTCCATGAAGGTGGTGAAGGGGACCCGGAAGCTCGGGGAGGGCTTGTAGCAGCAGTAGTCGACGAGGTAGACGGGGCGCGGGCGGGACATGAAGTAGACGGTGGCGACGAAGACGAGGAGGAAGGCGGAGCAGAGGATGTGGACGAGGTCGAGGTGGAGGGAGCGCCAGAGGGAGAGCAGCTCGTCGGGGCCGAGGCGGACGAGCTCGAGCGCGGCGGCGGCCATGACGGGGAGGAGGAGGATGGTGAGGAAGTGGTTCACTAGGTACTGGTAGCCCAGCTTCACGTACTTGAGGCTGACCGACCCGGAGAAGCCGCTCCCCGGCGCGCTCGGCATGATCGATGCGCTGCTTATGCACGCACTCGCTCGCCTCCCCGGCCCGTACCAGCACGGCACGGCACGACACGGCGCTCTCTCGATCGGCTCGGATTGTGCGGCGTACGCAGTGGGCTTTGGTTTGCTGGACGCGTCGACGACGTAGGTATGTTGGATGCGTGCGCAGGGCAGGGCAGGGTGTGTATTGTTGGCGTGGGGTGCGGTTGAGGGAGTTGCTGCAGAGGAGGTGGTGGCGTGGTGGGGTTTATAGTGGCAAGGAGAGGGCCGGGGGCAGATGGGCAGTTTAAATGAGGAGACTGGCTACCACCACCAACCGGAGAGTGAGCTCGGGAGCTGGATTGGCTGGCCACTCGGACCGCTGCCTGCCTCACTCCCACTCACACATGGTCAAACGGATCCTTTGCTTCTACCATCTTCCTCTGTAACCACCGACGGCGCGCCGTCTGCAAACCGTCCTCCGTCCGGTGTACCAAAGCTCGTGTCAGAGAAAGCCTAATTTTTTTGAGATGATTGTACAAGGCTGCAGCTGAGAAGTCGGGTCGACGTAGATCAGAAGATGCCGGCGACCATGATCTCCAGAGATCGCCTTCCCGAAGAAGCTAGCACCGAGAAGGCTAGGAGATAGTCCCACCTCCGACTACACGGAGATGGGGGACACCAAACTTGCAAGTTCCCTGATGCGGCGGTACTTGGCTGAGTTTCATCAAACAAAGGTGAAACTTGATGACACCAATACTCCAACACATCATTCCATCCATCGGATGACGCCACTGTAGATAAACACTTATCCCGCCAGGCCTAATGCTCGTCAATTGGCTCCAACCTCTAGTCGTCGACGCTCCTCCGGAGAAAAACACCGATATGGGGCAGGCTAAAGGACCTTTATTCTCGTCGCCACCAATGCCCCTTCACCATAAGCGAAGAACTTGAAGACCCTACGAGGGCGGGTCATCCAATTTGAGGTCACCCACCCTCCAGCCACCATGGCGGCCGGCGGAGGGCGGGGAACCAACGGCGGCAACATCGGCTGATGGAAGAAGCAATGATCGCCTTAAATCACCCTCGTACAGGAAGCCCTAGGAAAACATTTCCTAAGTTTTCGGATATGCGATTGTGAAATGCGTTGCTTAGTGCAGCTTCGGGTGACTTCTACTTGATCAAATGGGCCAAGCGACCCCCAATTTTGTACTCTCTCTGATCCATAATAATTATCGTGATTCTTCTAACACCGTACGCAACACTTATTATGGATAGAAGAGAGTACAAAAAAGTTTGGAACTTGGATCGGCTGTTAATGTGTGCAGAGCGATTTAGGAGGTTTTACAGTATTAGACGTTTGGGTAATCTACAAAGCTCTTGCGAGGTGCACACGAAACAGACATTATTAGTTGTGTATACCTGTAATCATTTTTGTCAAATCAGTGATCTACTACATGGCTTTTGCTTGCCCGATAGTGTCCGTGAGAGCTGCAAATACGACTGGAAAGTGACAAAAAAGATAAAAGTGAGCTCAGGCACGGAGCCACGCTTACATCTGAATCTAATAAGGTAGTTAATCAGCCTATAGCAGTATAGTGGATATAATGTCCAAAGCATGCCGTCATGTTGCTTCGATCACAACGCGCATCTGATGATCAAACACAGACCAACAGTGAGTTAGTAGCTCAACAGTCACTCCTAATTTCTCTAAACAGCTGATCCGTAGTACGAATGAGCTAAAGCACCCGGCAGTCACATCGTCCATTTCTAAATTCTGAATGAATGTCAACACCCCTGCATTTCCGTTTTTTTTTTACTTGGTTCAGAGAACGGAGACGCAGTGGTAGTATATCGGTCGTGGTAATTTCCCTTTTGCCTGGTATGGCAAAACTGGCAAGACATGTAGTAATTGGGCTGATGATGAATGGGCTCCTTTGCATGCATCTGCGAGTCGCCTCGATGACACCTGTCCGAGACAACATGTGCAAATTACTCCTCTGTTGGTACCTTCTGCTTGCACAATTAAAGCATTCCTGGAGCAAGATCGGTAAACCATCATAAAGGGCTCTCTGGCCTTGAGTTCTTGGCTTCTTGCACCTGCAACAACTGAACGAGCTCTCTGTGTCTTATCTTCTCCCAGTCGTTCGGAGAAATGACGGTACTCGGATGCCGTTAGGTGACTGACCTGTTTGTTTTGGTTCGAAAATTGCACAAGATTTCATGCCAAATTTTGCTTTCCTCGTTGGGTTCTGGTAGTCGTATACCTGCATTTTTCACGGGAAATACAGATATGCTCGCCCTACGACTCGGTACTGGGCACAGTAGGCACTACAGTACAGTACGTCGCCATGTAAACTGTTGGCCCAATTACTGCACTCACCAATTGAGCACTTTGGTGACCATGCACTGCAATGTAGGCCATCACAATGCACCTGCGACCATAATGTTTGTTTGGACAAACTCTGACAAGCCTGAAGCTCCAGCCTCCAGCCTCCAGCTGGACGGGATGCTTCTGGATCGTCGAACGGCTAGCTAGAACTGCAATTGCCCGGCATGGCGCTGCTACCCCTGATACAGTTCGGGCGACCATAGTGAATGCAGTTCAGACTCGACGATGCGATGGCTGGTGGCTCAAGGGATAACTGCAGAGCAGCATCTGACCTCAGAGAGGAGTAAAAGCAGAGGCGGAAATCTGTTTCGAAATGCATATCAGCCACATATGCAGTGACCTAAGCCGAGATCGAATTTAAAGCCCCGCGACCTGTGCAGATAGAGCCGTCGTGCAGGCGTGCAATGGCAAGTGGCGAGTGAAAGTAACTCAGATTATATCTCCCGATCTCTTGGAGTTGGACGTACAATAGCGTTAAGAGCGGATGTGAAATAGGTCCCCTGAAAACAGGTTTAGGGTACACTCTTTTAGGTTCTCGAGAATGAAATATAGTGCACCCATTGTAGATGAGGTAAAGCAAAATTTCAGATGATGTAAAAAAAGACACTTCGGGCATGTTTGGATTGTGGACAAAACTTACCCTACCAATATTTTGGTCATGGCCAAAACTTTGGTCTTTGTTTGGATGGTTGCCAATTATTTGGCATGCCACACTACATGAAAATTCATCACTGCCGTGCATTGCCCCTTTGCCATGCGCTGCCGCACGACAAAGAACCCTTTGCCGTGAGAAGGGGAAGATGGCCGCAGGGCAAAGAACACAACCACGGCAAAGCAAATAAGAGCACACGACAAAGAAACACTACACGGCAAAAGCCCAGTGAGAGCGCACGGCAAAGAAAAATGGCACGGCAAAGACTACAAACAGCGCACGGCAAAGCCCAGAAAAAGCCCACGACAAAGAAAATACACGGCACACCGTCAGGTAGGGCCCACCTCTACGGCGCAGCTGACAGAGCCGTGGTGACGGCAGGTCTTTGCCGTGTGCCTTACTGTCAAGCACGGTAAAGATTTGAACCCCCCAAATTCTACTTCCCCACGAAAATTTCCCGCCATTTGATTTTATAACCCACGAAAATGGCCTGCCCGAATCGTTCAACGCGGGAACACCTTTGCCGTGTACCCCACACGGCAAAGGCTTCTTTGCCGTGCAACCTTGCACGGCAAAGAGCTTTTTTTTACTCCTTTCCCTCGGTTTTTTTAGCACACATTTTATATGTTTAGGTCATAGGTAAATTAAACCTTCCACGACACTTACTAGGCCCACATGCAAGATTTGTTGAGATTCCGGTGTTCCGGCGGTCATTCTCCAGCTAAAACAGCCCATAGGCTCTCAGGGTTAGTGCCTCCCGCGAGTTCCTCTCATACGTCCAGAACATGTCTAAGTGCCGTCAGCGCATGTGCGTGTAGCCGGACGCACCCGGGGTTCAACATTGGATACAACAACACTCCACCACACCAGTGTACACACCATGTGGGCATTCCCACCCTCCGAAGGTAGATTTTCGGAGAAACCGTGATTTGGTTGACCACGCTGTCTACATTATTGACTAGGCACCGATGTCGCCTCCCCGGTGGAATTATGCCTCCATTTGAGATTGGCTAGGTCATATGGGCATGTGGTGACAAGGACCACCCCATATGCTATCAGGATTAGCCCCTCCCGGGAGTTCCTCACATACGTCCGGAACATGGCAAAGTGTCGTCAGCGCATGTGCATGTAGCCGGACGCACCCGGGGGTTCAACATTGGATACAACAACACTCCACCACACTAGTGTACACACACAAGTTTAGGGTTAGGATTTAGGGTTTAGGGTTACGATTTAGGTTAGGCTTACGGTTAGGGTTAGGGTTAGGGTTAGGGTTAGGGTTAGGGTCACACCGGGGAGACATGTGTTGCACCATTTCGTGAATTATACCTTCCACGACACTTACTAGGCCCACATGCAAGATTTGTTGAGATTCCGGTGTTCCGGCGGTCATTCTCCAGCTAAAACACCCCATAGGCTCTCAGGGTTAGTGCCTCCCGCGAGTTCCTCTCATACGTCCAGAACATGCCTAAGTGCCGTCAGCGCATGTGCGTGTAGCCGGACGCACCCGGGGTTCAACATTGGATACAACAACACTCCACCACACCAGTGTACACACCATGTGGGCATTCCCACCCTCCGAAGGTAGATTTTCGGAGAAACCGTGATTTGGTTGACCACGCTGTCTACATTATTGACTAGGCACCGATGTCGCCTCCCCGGTGGAATTATGCCTCCATTTGAGCTTGGCTAGGTCATATGGGCATGTGGTGACAAGGACCACCCCATATGCTATCAGGATTAGCCCCTCCCGGGAGTTCCTCACATACGTCCGGAACATGGCAAAGTGTCGTCAGTGCATGTGCATGTAGCCGGACGCACCCGGGGGTTCAACATTGGATACAACAACACTCCACCACACTAGTGTACACACACAAGTTTAGGGTTAGGATTTAGGGTTTAGGGTTACGATTTAGGTTAGGCTTACGGTTAGGGTTAGGGTTAGAGTTAGGGTTAGGGTTAGGGTTAGGGTCACACCGGGGAGACATGTGTTGCACCATTTCGTGAATTATACCTTCCACGACACTTACTAGGCCCACATGCAAGATTTGTTGGGATTTCGGTGCTCCGGCGGTCATTCTCCAGCTAAAACACCCCATAGGCTCTTAGGGTTAGCGCCTCCCGGGAGTTCCTCTCATACTTCCAGAACATGGCTAAGTACCGTCAGCGCATGTGCGTGTAGCCGAACGCACCCGGGGGTTCAACATTGGATACAACAACACTCCACCACACTAGTGTACTGATGCGTGTAGTTGACACGTCCGTTGGGAACCCCAAGAGGAAGGTGTGATGCGCACAGTAGCAAGTTTCCCTCAGTAAGAAACCAAGGTTTAATCGAACCAGTAGGAGTCAAGAAGCACGTTGAAGGTTGATGGCGGAGGAGTGTAGTGCGGCGCAACACCAGGGATTCCGGCGCCAACGTGGAACCTGCACAACACAATCACATAACTTTGCCCCAACGTAACGACGAGGTTGTCAATCTCACCGGCTTGTTGTAAACAAAGGATTAGATGTATAGTGTGGATGATGATGTTTGTTTGCGAAGATCAGTAAAGAACAATTGCAGTAGATTGTATTTCAGATGTAAAGAATAGGACCGGGGTCCACAGTTCACTAGTGGTGTCTCTCCCATAAGATAGCAGATGTTGGGTGAACAAATTACAGTTGGGCAATTGACAAATAAAGAAGGCATAACAATGCACATACATATATCATGATGAGTACTATGAGATTTAATCAGGGCATTACGACAAAGTGTTGACGTCAGAAACCCACCGGCGGGCAGCGACTGGTCAACACAGTAGAGCCGGGAACAACTAGGGCTGCGGCTGGCCCCAGTCCCTCAGAGCGACGGCCCGCAAAGCCTCCTGGTCACACGTCCGATGCTATCGCAAGGGCGTGCCACCTGACCTATACCTGGTCAGGAAGGTGTGGATGATGCCTCGCTTAGTTTCCTGCAGGGCATACACGTACACGTTAAATACGAGCCTCGATCGGCTCTCAGGTTATCCTGTGAATCGGCTCAAAGAGCCGATCCACCCATGATTCGTCCAAGGTGGCCGAATATATGGTGGTCCTGCTTGATCAAGATAAAGCTAATGAGATCTACGACGATTTAGGGTTTTCACCGCATAATCGGATCATCCTACTCACGATTGGGCCTCGCGCTCGCGCACGGTGATCGTAAGCCGATCCTAGACAGGGCCTAAAAACCAACACGAGGTTGATCCTCGGAACGTCCTGTCTAGGGCCAGCAGACTACACCCTACACGCCGCTGGATCCTCCAACCCTTTGTAAGGCCTAACTATTGCGGATGTTAAACTAATCCTTGAAGAATCAAGGAGCAACCGTAACGGATCAGATCTACTAAATAATGACCAAGCGGGGTGCCGCCCTACACCTAAGATGAGGTGTAAGGGCGGCTAGATGCGCAAGGGTTGCACTACGGCAGCATATGATACTAAGAACAATGCAAACCCTAACACATCTAAGATAACTACGTTGCTCGCCATCAAAAAGGCTTCAGACACGAGCAACGCATGAACAACGAGGGCGAGCTCGTGTTGCCTAGATCGCAAGATGCGATCTAGGCAGACATGGTGCTTACTCGGAGAAACCCTCGAGACGAAGGGGTTGGCGATGCGCCGAGATTTGTTTGTGTTGAACGTTGGTTGTTGTTTATTCCATAAACCCTAGATACATATTTATAGTCCAGGGGACTTTCTAATGTGGGCGTGCACCAAACCGTGCATGGGTAAAACTCTAACTTCTAAACTAAGATGCGATCTAATATGTTACAGATACACAGGCAGTTTAGTCCAACTTGGTATAAAAGGCCGATTCACGTATTTCTTCCATGTATATGTCTTCAAGTCCATCTTGATCGCGGCCCACCTCTGACTCGGTCAAATTCCGGTGATAACACATGCCCCCCTGGTTTTGGAAATGATATTTCCAAAATCATTACGCCTTTCATTCGTCGGGTCATGTCGTGGCAGAACAGAACCGTTGCAGCAGCCTTCATCATGACACCTTGTCTTCTCACCTTCTCTGCGAAATTTGATAGCTTTAGCATCACTCCCTCGGAAACTGCAATGGCATTAAATTTCCAGTAGGCTCCTCATTACTTAACCGTGCCGATTGATCAGCCCTCTTCATCCCCCTCCTCTGTTCTAGCCGTCGGCACCAAAAAACCCTCTTTCCCTGTAACAATGTCTTCCACTTCCTCCGTCTCCTCCGGCCTCTCCCTCCAGTCTTTCTCCTCTAGCGAGCCGGAGTGAAACTTCGACCACGTGCCAGACGGTCCACCCGAAGCATTTGTCGGGTCAGATGGCGACCTGCCTCTGACCGATGGGGAAGACGACCTCAAGTTCCTCATCGAAGGGGAGCTGATAAGCGAAAGCGATGACGACCTCCGTCCCTGGGTGAAAACCACCTCCTCCGACGGGCAGGGGGAAGAGGAAAAGGAGGAGGAAGACCCCTCCTCTCCCGCTAAGCTTCTGCCGGCAAAGCGTTTCCGCGCTCGGGCGGACAGTGAAGACGATGATGATGACGAGGAGGAAGAAAAGGAGGATGAATCCTCCTCCTCCATCGGATACCCGCCGACAAAGCGCTTCCGCTCTTGGGCGGACAGCGAGGATGATGATGATGACGAGGAAGACGACACTCCGGCTGAAGGCTGGGGCAGCAGCGACGAGGAGCTCCCTGGGAGCAGCGTCGATGACATCGACGACGGCGACGATGAGGACAGCGACGACTAGTAGAGTAGGACTAGCAGTAGCAGTGCGCTAGGCACCAGATCCCTCTTTTGAGAGCCATCGGCTTTTCTTGTAACGCTGCTCCCTTGAATTAATGAAAATTGTTCTTCCAATTTGTCTTTCAATTAATCCACTTTCAATCCTTCCGCCTGCCACACCAAGACCGATAGCAACGCATCGGACTTTTTCCCTTTAGACGCCCAGGAAGCCGGACTCAGATATCGATTAGACCGTCAGTCAAGCACTTCTCAAATCCAGGCTGTGATCTGATACTCCGCAGTCCTATAGCCGATGACTATTCGTCGGCTATTTTGAGAATCCAGTCTCCTTCCCTTTCTTGCGGCAACAGGACGGTCCAAACCCTGTAAAAGACGACGGCCTTCCTTTCCAGCTCCCCTCCATAGCCTTAGCAGTCTTCTTCTGCAAGCAGCTCAGCGTTTTCGGAGAAGGCCACGATGCAGGGTCAGCCGATGCAACTCCAATCGGCTCCCAAAAATAGAGCATCTACCAAGTTAGTTGCCCCCCAAGCCTTAATCAAGGCGAGAACATCAGCGAGGATGCACAGATCCACAGAAAAGGCTTTGACCTCAGGTAATCTGGTAATCTGAGACAGCCACCAAGAAAAGTCAGCCAAACATGCCCCACTTGATCAGCTTTCTCCCATTGAACGCCGATGTCTTGCATGCCAAATTGACGCTACCGCTGAACTGTCGCAAAGGGTTGTTGGCTCATTGCAACCGAGGCTGCTCTCACTGCACATTCCCTCCAAGGAAACAGAAGCTCTTAAAGCTAAACTGAAAATCATCTTGGCGCAAATCTGAGCCTTGAGCGCATAACTGGTGGGTCTCGTATAATTGTATCTAGCTCTGCTCGCAAACCTCCTCAGCGATCCTTTATAGCCCTGCTCTGTTCCTTTGAAGGAGATTACAACAGAGGGCCAGCCGATAGAACCTTAATTGGCTTTGATAAAACCAAGTCAGTTGCCCCCCGAGCCTCAGTCAGAGTGAGGACAATAGTGAGCCAGCCAAATGGGCTCCCCTCGGCTTCCAAGTTGCAAGGCATAGCCAGCCGATTCCAGCAAAATCGGCTCTCAAGAGCAGGGAACCTTCAGGGTGAGCTGCCCCCCGAGCTTTTCAGATCAATTCCTGCGCCTTGCTGATCAGATCAGCTCATCGTCTGGGGCAGGCTGATGCAACCTCCGGTCCTGTGTAATTGTGCTAGAGTCGATGACTGTGCATCGGCTTTGTCCCTCAGTTCTAAAGTCGATGTCCTTGCATCGGCTGTATATTTGCGAGAAACTGTGTGAGAAATTTTTTTTTTACAGGCCGATTTTTCTATCGGCCCCCAATGTTTCACTGTACATGTATCGCACATGTTCATCTGATTAGGTGCCCCCCCGAGCCGATTCTGCCAGGTAACTGCTGAGATCGGCTCTGTGATCAGCCAAGGCACTCTATGCGAATGTCGGCTTGATTAGGACCATTATGGACTTCTTCTAGCTTATTAGCCGACATAACCCTATTGCCCATTTAGATTGGAGTTGAGCCCAGGTAGAATGGATGGTGAGGTTGATTTTGGCCGATTGCTGGAATCGGCCTCCACGTTGCTTGTTCGATGAAGGTTTTTGCAATGTTCCTTCATAAATCCTTGGGGCCGATCACTTGGATCGGCATCGCCACGTTTGTCCATCGATTTGTTCCAACTACATGGTCAGGCCGGTGGATAAAACCAGCCTCACCCCGTTCTTTGTCACATCGATGCGTTCGCAGTCGTCCAAATTGATGCCTGAGAGTGGCTCTTGGCCTGATGTCTCCCAAACGTCCATGCCGGCTGTTGAAATCTCGGCTGAATCATCTGCGTGGACGACTTCCACTTCATCTCCATCCCATCGTATTAGGCATTGGTGCATCGTGGATGGAATGCAACGATTGGCGTGGATCCAATCTCTCCCTAGTAGTACAGCATAGGTGCTCTTGCTGTCGACAATAAAGAACGTCGTAGGGACAGTCTTCCTTCCTACGGTCAGATCCACATTCAGAACACCTTGTGCGTCAGACGCTTGGCCGTTGAAATCGCTCAGTGTTACATTGGTTTTGATCAAATCCGAGCTGGAGCGTCCCAACCGACGTAGCATGGAGTATGGCATAATGTTAACGGCCGCTCCGGTGTCCACCAACATCTTGTTGACAGGCTGCCCATTGATGTAACCTCGTAAGTACAGGGCCTTCAGATGCCTGTAACTTCTTTCTCGTGGCTTCTCAAAGATGACCGGCCGTGGGCCGCAGTCCAATTGTGCCACAGGTGCTTCATATAACCTTGGAGCGCTAAACTCCGCTGGAAGAATGAAGACCATGTTCGTGCCAGCCGACGTCTCATCATCGGCTTTCCTTTGCTTGGGGCGCCACTCTTTTCTTTGTGGCCGACCTTCTTCATCCAGGGTTCGCTGAATTTTGGCGGCCAGGTCAGGCCGTGCCTTCCTCAACGTGTGTAGGTATAACCTTTCGGCCTCTTCTAACCCACGTAGACGCTGAACCCTTCGCTTCTGGGAACGGCTGAGCCCGTCAGGACACCATCTTGGCCGATGATACTTATCCTCTTCATCATCGTCCTCTAGTTCCTCGAGACCTTTTATCTGAGCGGACTCAGCATGCTTGCTCCGAGGCGGGAGGGGCCCTAGACGCTCGAACACGGACACGTTAGCTGCATCCTTCCTCTTTTGTTTACATTCTGGGCAGTTACCGATTGTTGGCAATCGGCTCATTCCGGAATCCCAGCAGTGTCTGAAGAAGGGGCAGTCCCAGTGCCTATCCGCGTCGTCCGGCTCCCTTGAGCTCCCTCTGGCGTGACGTTCGTACTCGTCGTTGCCTCTGTCATGCTGACGGTACCTCATGTCCTCTGCATTAGACCGATGGCATCTTTCATCGTTTTCGTCGTAGCGCCGACGTCGGTCATATTGCTGCTCATACTTGTTGAGGAGATGTACGGAGCGTGGGCGTTGATACCATATGCTTTTCACCTCCTCTTCGGTTAGGTACCGTCTATCATCGCCTTGGGGCCGGTCGCGTGGAACGGCCTCCTCTTTATCCTTGCCACGGGAGTGGCTGCTCTCTGCCTTATCTTTATCATGGCGGCTTGCAAGCCCTGCCATGTTGACACCAAAGGAGAACTCTGGCTTCCTTATGCGGTGGCTAAGATCCACCATGTTGACACCAGGCAACGGACGCATGTCGTCGTTGAGCTTGATGCCGTGCGAACGGGTCTTCTCAAAGGAGCCGGTGAGTTCGGCTTCATAGATGGCTTTCAGCTCATCGCGTCTCTTCTTGTGCTCCACAGGGAGATCCTCGTATTTGATCGGAATGCTTTCCGCCATCTCAGATGTAGATGGCGATGTGGTGGATGTCGAAGATTGTCCCACCGGGCGTGCCAGAATGTGTTGACGTCAGAAACCCACCGGCGGGCAGCGACTGGTCAACACAGTAGAGCCGGGAACAACTAGGGCTGCGGCTGGCCCCAGTCCCTCAGAGCGACGGCCCGCAAAGCCTCCTGGTCACACGTCCGATGCTATCGCAAGGGCGTGCCACCTGACCTATACCTGGTCAGGAAGGTGTGGATGATGCCTCGCTTAGTTTTCCTGCAGGGCATACACGTACACGTTAAATACGAGCCTCGATCGGCTCTCAGGTTATCCTGTGAATCGGCTCAAAGAGCCGATCCACCCATGATTCGTCCAAGGTGGCCGAATATATGGTGGTCCTGCTTGATCAAGATAAAGCTAATGAGATCTACGACGATTTAGGGTTTTCACCGCATAATCGGATCATCCTACTCACGATTGGGCCTCGCGCTCGCGCACGGTGATCGTAAGCCGATCCTAGACAGGGCCTAAAACCAACACGAGGTTGATCCTCGGAACGTCCTGTCTAGGGCCAGCAGACTACACCCTACACGCCGCTGGATCCTCCAACCCTTTGTAAGGCCTAACTATTGCGGATGTTAAACTAATCCTTGAAGAATCAAGGAGCAACCGTAATGGATCAGATCTACTAAATAATGACCAAGCGGGTGCCGCCCTACACCTAAGATGAGGTGTAAGGGCGGCTAGATGCGCAAGGGTTGCACTACGGCAAGCATATAATACTAAGAACAATGCAAACCCTAACACATCTAAGATAACTACGTTGCTCGCCATCAAAAAGGCTTCAAGCACGAGCAACGCATGAACAACAGGGGCAGGCTCGTGCTGCCTAGATCGCAAGATGCGATCTAGGCAGCATGGTGCTTACCGGAGAAACCCTCGAGACGAAGGGGTTGGCGATGCGCCGAGATTTGTTTGTGTTGAACGTTGGTTGTTGTTTATTCCATAAACCCTAGATACATATTTATAGTCCAGGGGACTTTCTAATGTGGGCGTGCACCAAACCGTGCACGGGTAAAACTCTAACTTCTAAACTAAGATGCGATCTAATATGTTACAGATACACGGGCAGTTTAGCCCAACTTGGTATAAAAGGCCGATTCACGTATTTCTTCCATGTATATGTCTTCAAGTCCATCTTGATCGCGGCCCACCTCTGACTCGGTCAAATTCCGGTGATAACACAAAGTACATAGACCGCCATCCAGCATGCATCTATGCCTAAAAAGTCCACCTTCAGGTTATCATCCGAACCCCCTCCAGTATTAAGTTGTAAACAACAGACAATTGCATTAAGTATGGTGCGTAATGTAATCAACACAAATATCCTTAGACAAAGCATCGATGTTTTATCCCTAGTGGCAACAGCACATCCACAACCTTAGAACTTTCTGTCACTGTCCCAGATTTAATGGATGCATGAACCCACTATCGAGCATAAATACTCCCTCTTGGAGTCACAAGTATCAACTTGGCCAGAGCCTCTACTAGCAACGGAGAGCATGCAAGAACATAAATAGCATATATGATAGATTGATAATCAACTTGACATAGTATTCAATATCCATCGGATCCCAACAAACACAACATGTAGGATTACAAATAGACGATCCTGATCATGATAGGCAGCTCACAAGATCGAACATGATAGCACAATGAGGAGAAGACGACCATCTAGCTACTGCTATGGACCCATAGTCCAGGGGTGAACTACTCACACATCGATCCGGAGGCGATCATGGCGATGAAGAGACCTCCGGGAGATGATTCCCTCTCCGGCAGGGTGCCGGAGGCGATCTCCCGAATCCCCGAGATGGGATTGGCGGCGGCGTCTCTGGAAGGTTTTCCGTATCGTGGCTCTCGGTACTGGGGGTTTCGCGACGAAGACTATATGTAGGCGGAAGGGCAGGTCAGGGGCGTCACGAGGGGCCCACACAACAGGCCGGCGCGGCCAGGGCTTGGGCCGCGCCGCCCTAGTGTGTGGCCACCTCGTGGCCCCACTTCGTTTCCTCTTCGGACTTCTGGAAGCTTCGTGGAAAAATAGGCCCCTGGGCGTTGATTTCGTCCAATTCCGAGAATATTTCCTTACTAGGATTTCGAAACCAAAACAGCAGTAAAACAGCAACTAGCTCTTCGGCATCTCGTCAATAGGTTAGTGCCGGAAAATGCATAATAATGACATATAATGTGTATAAAACATGTGAGTATCATCATAAAAGTAGCATGGAATATAAGAAATTATAGATACGTTTGGGACGTATCAAGCATCCCCAAGCTTAGTTCCTACTCGCCCTCGAGTAGGTAAACGATAACAAAGATAATTTCTGAAGTGACATGCTATCTGATGGCGTGTATTTCACACGTTCGTTGGGGAACCCCAAGAGGAAGGTATGATGCGCACAGCAGCAAGTTTTCCCTCAGAAAGAAACCAAGGTTTATCGAACCAGGAGGAGCCAAGAAGCACGTTGAAGGTTGATGGCGGCGGGATGTAGTGCGGCGCAACACCGGAGATTCCGGCGCCAACGTGGAACCCGCACAACACAAACAAAGTACTTTGCCCCAACGAAACAGGTGAGGTTGTCAATCTCACCGGCTTGCTGTAACAAAGGATTAACCGTATTGTGTGGAAGATGATTGTTTGCAAGAAAACAAGAAAACAAGTATTGCAAGAGATTTGTATTTCAGTATAAAAGAATGGACCGGGGTCCACAGCTCACTAGAGGTGTCTCTCCCATAAGATAAAAGCATGTTGGGTGAACAAATTACAGTCGGGCAATTGACAAATAGAGAGGGCACCGCAATGCACATACATGGCATGATAAATGTAGTGAGATTTAATTGGGCATTACGACAAAGTACATAGACCGCCATCCAACTGCATCTATGCCTAAAAAGTCCACCTTCAGGTTATCATCCGAACCCCTTCCAGTATTAAGTTGCAAAGCAACAGACAATTACATTAAGTATGGTGCGTAATGTAATCAATAACTACATCCTCGGACATAGCATCAATGTTTTATCCCTAGTGGCAACAACGACAACACAACCTTAGAACTTTCTCGTCATCGTCCCGGTATCAATGCGAGCATGAACCCACTATCGAGCATAAATACTCCCTCTTGGAGTTAAGAGTACAAACTTGGCCGGAGCCTCTACTAATAACGGAGAGCATGCAAGATCATAAACAACACATATGTAATAACTTGATAATTACCATAACATAGTATTCTCTATCCATCGGATCCCGACAAACACAACATATAGAATTACGGATAGATGATCTTGATCATGTTAGGCAGCTCACAAGATCCAACAATGAAGCACAATGAGGAGAAGACAACCATCTAGCTACTGCTATGGACCCATAGTCCAGGGGTGAACTACTCACTCATCACTCCGGAGGCGACCATGGCGGTGTAGAGTCCTCCGGGAGATGAATCCCCTCTCCGGCAGGGTGCCGGAGGAGATCTCCGGAATCCCCCGAGATGGGATTGGCGGCGGCTGCGTCTCGGCAAGGTTTTCCGTATCGTGGCTCTCGGCATCGGGGGTTTCGCGACGGAGGCTTTAAGTAGGCGGAAGGGTAGGTCAGGAGGCGGCGCGAGGGACCCACACCATAGGGCGGCGCGGGCCCCCTCTCGGCCGCGCCGGCCTATGGTGCCAGGCCCTCGTGGCCCCTCTTCGTAACCTCTTCGGTCTTCCAGAAGCTTCGTGGCAAAATAGGACCCTGGGTCTTGATTTCGTCCAATTCCGAGAATATTTCGTTACTAGGATTTCTGAAACCAAAAACAGCAGAAAACAGCAACTGGCTCTTCGGCATCTTGTTAATAGGTTAGTTCCAGAAAATGCACGAATATGACATAAAATGTGCATAAAACATGTAGATATCATCAATAATGTGGCATGGAACATAAGAAATTATCGATACGTTGGAGACGTATCAGCATCCCCAAGCTTAGTTCTGCTCGTCCCGAGCAGGTAAAACGATAACAAAGATAATTTCTGAAGTGACATGCCATCATAATCTTGATCATACTATTTGTAAGCATATGTAATGAATGCAGCGATCAAAACAATGGTAATGACATGAGTAAACAACTGAATCATAATGCAAAGACTTTTCATGAATAGTACTTCAAGACAAGCATCAATAAGTCTTGCATAAGAGTTAACTCATAAAGCAATAAATCAAAGTAAAGGTATTGAAGCAACACAAAGGAAGATTAAGTTTCAGCGGTTGCTTTCAACTTATAACATGTATATCTCATGGATAATTGTCAACATAGAGTAATATAACAAGTGCAATATGCAAGTATGTAGGAATCAATGCACAGTTCACACAAGTGTTTGCTTCTTGAGGTGGAGAGAGATAGGTGAACTGACTCAACATAAAAGTAAAAGAATGCTCCTTCAAAGAGGAAAGCATCGATTGCTATATTTGTGCTAGAGCTTTTATTTTGAAAACATGAAACAATTTTGTCAACGGTAGTAATAAAGCATATGAGTTATGTAAATTATATCTTACAAGTTGCAAGCCTCATGCATAGTATACTAATAGTGCCCGCACCTCGTCCTAATTAGCTTGGACTACCGGATCATCACAATGCACATGTTTTAACCAAGTGCCACAATGGGGTACCTCCATGCCGCTTGTACAAGGGTCTAAGGAGAAAGTTCGCATTGGATTTCTCGCTTTTGATCATTCTGCAACTTAGACACCCATACCGGGACAACATGAACAACAGATAATGGACTCCTCTTTAATGCATAAGCATGTAGCAACAATTATTATTCTCACATGAGATTGAGGATGTGTGTCCAAAACTGAAACTTCCACCATGATTCATGGCTTTAGTTAGCGGCCCAATGTTCTTCTCTAACAATATGCATGCTTAACCATAAGGTGGTAGATCTCTCTTACTTCAGACAAGACGGACATGCATAGCAACTCACATGATATTCAACAAGGAGTAGTTGATGGCGTCCCCGGAACATGGTTATCGCACAACAAGCAACTTAATAAGAGATAAAGTGCATAAGTACATATTCAATACCACAATAGTTTTTAAGGCTATTTTGTCCCATGAGCTATATATTGCAAAGGCGAATGATGGAATTTTAAAGGTAGCACTCAAGCAATTTACATTGGAATGGCGGAAAAATACCATATAGTAGGTAGGTATGGTGGACACAAATGGCATAGTGGTTGGCTCAAGTATTTTGGATGCATGAGAAGTATTCCCTCTCGATACAAGGTTTAGGCTAGCAAGGTTTATTTGAAACAAACACAAGGATGAACCGGTGCAGCAAAACTCACATAAAAGACATATTGTAAACATTATAAGACTCTACACCGTCTTCCTTGTTGTTCAAAACTCAATACTAGATATTATCTAGACTCTAGAGAAACCAAATATGCAAACCAAATTAGCAAGCTCTAAGTGTTTCTTCATTAATGGGTGCAAAGTATATGATGCAAGAGCTTAAACATGAGCACAACAATTGCCAAGTATCACATTATCCAAAATATCATAGCAATTACTACATGTAGCATTTTCCAATTCCAACCATATAACAATTTAACGAAGAAGAAACTTCGCCATGAATATTATGAGTAAAGCCTAAGGACATATTTGTCCATATGCAACAGCGGAGCGTGTCTCTCTCCCATAAAGTGAATGCTAGGATCCAACTTTATTCAAACAAAACAAAAACAAAAACAAACCGACGCTCCAAGCAAAGTGCATAAGATGTGATGGAATAAAAATATAGTTTCAGGGGAGGAACCTGATGATGTTGTCGATGAAGAAGGGGATGCCTTGGGCATCCCCAAGCTTAGACGCTTGAGTCTTCTTAGAATATGCAGGGGTGAACCACCGGGGCATCCCCAAGCTTAGAGCTTTCACTCCTCTTGATCATAGTATATCATACTCCTCTCTTGATCCTTGAAAACTTCCTCCACACCAAACTCGAAACAACTCATTAGAGGGTTAGTGCATAATAAAAATTCACATGTTCAGAGGTGACACAATCATTCTTAACACTTCTGGACATTGCATAAAGCTACTGGACATTAATGGATCAAAGAAATTCATCCAACATAGCAAAAGAGGCAATGCGAAATAAAAGGCAGAATCTGTCAAAACAGAACAGTCCGTAAAGATGGATTTTATTAGGCCACCAGACTTGCTCAAATGAAAATGCTCAAATTGAATGAAAGTTGCGTACATATCTGAGGATCATGCACGTAAATTGGCTTAATTTTCTGAGCTACCTACAGGGTGGTAGACCCAGATTCGTGACAGCAAAGAAATCTGGAACTGCGCAGTAATCCAAATCTAGTACTTACTTTACTATCAAAGACTTTACTTGGCACAACAAAACATAAAACTAAGATAAGGAGAGGTTGCTACAGTAGTAAACAACTTCCAAGACTCAAATATAAAACAAAAATACTGTAGTAAAAACATGGGTTATCTCCCAAGAAGTTCTTTCTTTATAGCCATTAAGATGGGCTCAGCAGTTTTAATGATGCACTCGCAAGAGATAGTATTTGAAGCAAAAGAGAGCATCAAGAGGCAAATTCAAAAAACATTTAAGTCTAACATGCTTCCTATGAAGAGGCATCTTGTACACAAATGAATTCATGAAGAACAAAGTGACAAGCATAGGAAGGTAAAACAAGTGTAGCTTCAAAAATTTCAGCATATAGAGAGGTGTTTTAGTAACATGAAAATTTCTACAACCATATTTTCCTCTCTCATAATAACTTTCAGTAGCATCATGAGCAAACTCAACAATATAACTATCACATAAAGCATTCTTATCATGAGTCTCATGCATAAAATTATTACTCTCCACGTAAGCATAATCAATTTTATTAGTTGTAGTGGGAGCAAATTCAACAAAGTGGCTATCATCATATATAGGAGGCATATTGTAATCATAAAAGAAAATTTTCTCCTCAATGCTTGAGGTACTAAAAAGATCCTGCTCATCAGAGCCAGCTTCCCCAAGCTTAGAATTTTCCATAACATTAGCAACAATGGTGTTCAAAGCATCCATAGTAATAACATTCCCATTAGCATGCATATAAAGTTCCATGGGTTTTTTAATTCTCTCTTCAAACACATCATGTCCTAATTGAAGATAAAGTTCATAAAGATCTCTCATATTTTTGTTGTTTTTCATTATGCTTAACTAGTGAAATAAAAACATGCATGATATTAAGTAAAGTAAAACAAGTAACTAATTTTTTTGTGTTTTTGATATAGAGTGCAAGACAGTAAATAAAGTAAAACTAGCAACTATTTTTTTTTGTGTGTTTTGATTAAGTGCAGCAAACAAAGTAGTAAATAAAATAAAGCAAGACAAAAAAAAAGTAAAGAGATTGAGAAGTGGAGACTCCCCTTGCAGCGTGTCTTGATCTCCCCGGCAACGGCGCCAGAAAATATGCTTGATGGCGTGTATTTTACACGTTCGTTGGGGAACCCCAAGAGGAAGGTATGATGCGCACAGCAGCAAGTTTTCCCTCAGAGAGAAACCAAGGTTTATCGAACCAGGAGGAGCCAAGAAGCACGTTGAAGGTTGATGGCGGCGGGATGTAGTGCGGCGCAACACCAGAGATTCCGGCGCCAACGTGGAACCTGCACAACACAAACAAAGTACTTTGCCCCAACGAAACAGTGAGGTTGTCAATCTCACCGGCTTGCTGTAACAAAGGATTAACCGTATTGTGTGGAAGATGATTGTTTGCAAGAAAACAGTAAAACAAGTATTGCGAGTAGATTTGTATTTCAAGTATAAAAGAATGGACCGGGGTCCACAGTTCACTAGAGGTGTCTCTCCCATAAGATAAAAGCATGTTGGGTGAACAAATTACGGTCGGGCAATTGACAAATAGAGAGGGCACCGCAATGCACATACATGGCATGATAAATATAGTGAGATTTAATTGGGCATTACGACAAAGTACATAGACCGCCATCCAACTGCATCTATGCCTAAAAAGTCCACCTTCAGGTTATCATCCGAACCCCTTCCAGTATTAAGTTGCAAAGCAACGGACAATTGCATTAAGTATGGTGTGTAATGTAATCAATAACTACATCCTCGGACATAGCATCAATGTTTTATCCCTAGTGGCAACAAGCACAACACAACCTTAGAACTTTACATCACTCGTCCCGTGTATCAATGCAGGCATGAACCCACTATCGAGCATAAATACTCCCTCTTGGAGTTAAGAGTACAAACTTGGCCAGAGCCTCTACTAATAACGGAGAGCATGCAAGATCATAAACAACACATATGTAATAACTTGATAATTACCATAACATAGTATTCTCTATCCATCGGATCCCGACAAACACAACATATAGAATTACGGATAGATGATCTTGATCATGTTAGGCAGCTCACAAGATCCAACAATGAAGCACAATGAGGAGAAGACAACCATCTAGCTACTGCTATGGACCCATAGTCCGGGGGTGAACTACTCACTCATCACTCCGGAGGCGACCATGGCGGTGTAGAGTCCTCCGGGAGATGAATCCCCTCTCCGGCAGGGTGCCGGAGGAGATCTCCAGAATCCCCCGAGATGGGATTGGCGGCGGCTGCGTCTCAGTAAGGTTTTCCGTATCGTGGCTCTCGGTACTGGGGGTTTCGCGACGGAGGCTTTAAGTAGGCGGAAGGGTAGGTCAGGAGGCGGCGCGAGGGACCCACACCATAGGGCGGCGCGGGCCCCCCTTTGGCCGCGCCGGCCTATGGTGCCAGGCCCTCGTGGCCCCTCTTCGTAACCTCTTCGGTCTTCCAGAAGCTTCGTGGCAAAATAGGACCCTGGGTCTTGATTTCGTCCAATTCCGAGAAAATTTCGTTACTAGGATTTCTGAAACCAAAAACAGCAGAAAACAACGAATCGGCTCTTCGGCATCTTGTTAATAGGTTAGTTCCAGAAAATGCACGAATATGACATAAAGTGTGCATAAAACATGTAGATATCATCAATAATGTGGCATGGAACATAAGAAATTATCGATACGTTGGAGACGTATCACTATCATAATCTTGATCAATACTATTGTAAAGCACATGAGATGAATTCAGCGATTCGAAGCAATGATGAAGATAAGGAGTAAACAAATGAATCATATAGCAAAGACTTTTCATGAATAGTACTTTCAAGACAGGCATCAATAAGT
>NC_061510.1:76688482-76752001 GCF_022539505.1 Lolium rigidum
GTGGCCCCACTTCGTTTCCTCTTCGGACTTCCGGAAGCTTCGTGGAAAAATAGGCCCACGGGCGTTGATTTCGTCCAATTCCGAGAATATTTCCTTACTAGGATTTCTGAAACCAAAAACAGCAGAAAACGACAACTAGCTCTTCGGCATCTCGTCAATAGGTTAGTGCCGGAAAATGCATAATAATGACATATAATGTGTATAAAACATGTGAGTATCATCATAAAAGTAGCATGGAACATAAGAAATTATAGATACGTTTGGGACATCATGTACACACACCATGTGGACACACACAAGTTTAGGGTTAGGGTTACACATTACGGTTAGGCTTATGGTTAGGGTTAGGGTTAGGGTCACACCGGGGAGACATGTGTTGCATCATTTGGTGAATTATACCTTCCACGACACTTACTAGGCTCACATGCAAGATTTTTTGGGATTCCGGTGCTCCGACGGTCATTCTCCAGCTAAAACACCCCATACGCTCTCAGGGTTAGCGCCTCTCGGGAGTTCCTCTCATACGGCTAGAACATGGCTAAGTGCCGTCAGCGCATATGTGTGTAGCCGGACGCAACCAGTGGTTCAACATTGGATACAACAACAACCGGGACGGCGTCACAAGTGCTTTTCTATGCCGTGAAGGGAAGTATGGCGCACGGCAAAGTCTTTGCTGTGCATTTTCGTCGATGCGCACGGCAAAGGTACGTTTGCCGTCCCGATTTTTGCCGTGTAACCTTGCACGACAAAGTCTTTGCCGTGTATTTTTAAGGCTTTCCCGTGCACTTTCAGTTACACGGCAAAGCATCGATTTCCTGTAGTGCCAATGGCTACTTGGCCAATCTAGTTTCTTGCCAATGTTGGCCAACTCATGGGCAACCAAAAGGTTAACCAAAATTTGGCAAGGAAACCATGGGCTAGAACCAAACATGCGCCATCTTGTGTCTCATATTTACGGTGCGAGGTTAGCCAAGTATTCTTCACTATTTTTTTGAGGATAAAACAGTGGGGCAAAACCCCACTGCAATTGTTATTGATTATAAAAGGAGTTTACAATGTACAAGGAGTACAAAGATCAAAATAAAACTAGAACTAAAAAGAGTCTAATCTAAACTTGTGATTGCAGCCACTCTTTGAAGGTGGTATTATCATTTCTTCACTATTATCATTTCTTGATTACAACAAATTCTTCTCTAGAGAGCACTAAAAGATATCATACATAAAGATATCACAGATTTAGGGATTGTAACAATCTCACCGATGGTAATGTAATCACATATATAAGGAGAGAAGGTAGTGGATCTGGACTTAACAACCTTGTGGAGAGTATCAGTGCTTGATCTCAAGCTCTTCCTTTAACTTTCTCTCCTTCTGTTGTCTCTTGATTTCTTCTCCAATGGAGGGTAACCTAAGATTTTTGTCACACAACCTAGTGGTAGCTAAATGGGATGCTTAACTATCATGTGAAATAATATCCAAAATGACCCTTGGTCATAACTGTGGTGAGATTTTACACCTGTTTGGGATGCCTAAAATTCCCTGCTTCATAAGACCTCTCACAACCCACTTGTGGGCGATGATACATGTAAAATGCATACATAAACTTGTTGTTATATTTAGGATATTATATGATATATGCATGATATGTGAGGTTCCATAAAGGGTTTACATTGATTTTTGGGAATTTGCAATAAATTTCTTTATGTTGGATTTTAATGATGCAAAATAGGATAACCATGTTTTGAATGTTTTGGGTGTCGGGGACCTTACAAACATCAAATGGACCCCTACTTTTGTCACATGATTTTTTATATGAGTAGAGGACATGAAGCTGGAGCGGACTGGGCCGCTAGAAGAGGAACATGGTGCGGCTACCCCCTCGGCCATGCCATGGGGCCCACCTATCCCCCGCCCTCCTGTTGCCTCGGTTGCAACACCCACAAATTCGTCTTGACCAAAGCCTGACTTTATATATTCTAGATATCGCATACTCGAAAAGAGGTGGCCCTCAACAGATAAATACACGAAATAGAGAAGTTCATGCGAAGATAGGAGGGGAAAAACTGCCAGAGTCGCCCTTGGTTTCTCCCCCGCCTCCATCAACATCATCACCACTGCCATCATGATGAAGAGATAGTAGCCCGGCCTTGAACCATTGGTTCGTGGAAGTAGCTTGTATCAATATCTCTCTATGTACTTTACTAATTAGATCCATATAAGCTACCTACATGATTCTGGCCATATTTGTATTACCTTGTTGGTGGATGTTTTATTATGAGATGAGATTGCTAGTTTATTCTAGATATATTAATAGATGCATATGTTACCTCGTTCGTGTATGTTATGTTCTGATCAAACTTGTATGCAAGAACCCGTGGAAGTAGATTGTATTAATCTCTCTGTGTGTACTTCATGCCAAAGTTTTTAAGGAAATACTTTGTTTAATCTTAAACTTGGTTTGTAAATTTTTCCATTTCAATAGAATATTAGTGAGATGTTTTCCATCATCTCTATGCTAGAACGTGATACCCATATACATACATATCAACAACAATTTTTTTTCTATCACTCATTACTTGTTGTAGAATTCTATATTCATGTAACCATGTTTATGAGAGAGATATCAAGTGAAACCATCAACCCGATCCATTGTAAACTATAAGAAACACAATTTAAAATTAGTTGCTTGCATACTTACTTTCAGTACTTCATTACCTAGAAAATACAAAAAGTACTTTGCACACCATACTTGATTTATTTAATTTTTTGTTTTATTTACACACAGTTGTGCCTAACAAACAGCTCGGTGGAGTTGGGGACACAAAACTATTTTTTGCATTTCCAGGTTGTTTGAAGATAGAATCACTTTACTTCTCCGAGAATTTGATATAAACCCTTGAGTCAACTTTATGGGGGGGGGGGGGGACACTTGGTGCATCACTATGTCATTGGAGTCCCAACACATTGTTAAACATGTGTAGTTTTGATGCCATCAATGATACCCAACAAATTGTCCCCTTTGACTAATGAGGCGAGCACTGGCATGCCTGCTAACTTCAAACGGCAGATGTATCTTATCACTTTAATTCCATATGTGAACCATTCTTGTCCATATGGATCTTCTCAAGTTTTACAAACTTGGAACTCACAACATCTCTAATAAAAAGTTACCTCACATCAATGTGCTTGGTCGAGTGTAAAAACTTCAATTGTTTGCAAGATAGATAGCACTATGACGATCTGAAAACATATTGTATTATTCTTGCTTCATGCCCAACTCCTGCAAGAAGTTCTTCATCCATAACACTTTCTTGCAAGCATCGACAAATTCAATGTACTCAATATGTGTGATTGACAATGAAATGCATATTTGAAACCTTGATTGCCATGAAATTTCCCCCCTACATAAGTCACCGAATATTTAGAAGTAGACTGCTTAGAATCCCGCACCACATGCATAATATGCACATGTATAGTCTTGCAATGCATAATCACCGCTTAGAAAGCCCAAACACGATATATAAGTACCTTTGATATACATGATAATCCACTACACTATATTTGAGTGATCTTCACTTGGATTTATCATGAACCGGATAACAACTCTAACTACATAGGCAATATTATGCCTAGCGCACACCATGGCATACATCAATGTGTCCACGCCAGATTGCTATGATATTCCACTTATTTCTTCTTTCTCCTTCTTATTGCGGGGATATTGTTCTGAACCTAACTTGTAATTACATACAAGTGGAGAGGTAATTGACTTTGCCTTCTTCTTTCAAGTACATTCTTAATGTACATTCCGTCAACTTTCTCTCTTTCCCTTTTCTCTTGGGTTTTTTCTCCAATGAAGGCTAAACTGTTATTTTGTCGCTCCACCTAGCGGTGGCTAGATGGGAAGCTTAACATTGCATTTTCAATATGTGCGATGTACAAAACGATGATTTTTTTGTGGTAGATGTTGGAGAGCCACGTTCATAAGGAGTGGGAATGTAAATGTGTGGTGGTGTTCACGATCATGGGGATAAGCTTAGGAGCCACAAATTTTGGGAACCATGATTAGACGTTCCGGCTTCACTGCTAGGTGGGATTAGTAGGGCATGCATCGTTAAGTGGTTGGTCCTCAAGGGTGGACTTATGCATGACACTAGAGAACATGCCGAGTCATTGTAGGTATTAGAGGTGGAGAGCTCAAGGGTGACATGAATGACCGGTTAATGCTTGAAAGCAATCGTGGGTGTCCAGATAGCATATTTGGTGGTGCCACCGATGAGGATGTCTATGGCGGCCTGCTCCTTGTCTTCTTGGTATTCAGCAGAGGGATGGGATAGATGATCAACACCCTAATATGATACCATGAAGGTTATAATTGTTGCATTTCATTGATTTGATCTTGGCTCTTGCACATGATGGTGTGATGAACAATTGTTTGGTGACCATCTCTATAGTACGGCTATAAACCGAAGGTGCACTTTGCGAAAAGGAGTAAGGACATATATTATCTGAACCAACCCTTACAAAACATCCTTATAAGAAAAATAAATAAAGCGCAAGTCCTTGAAAATTTTAGCACCATCATCCTTCTACGTCCCTCGACAACGCGACGAGCAAAGCTCGATGCCTCCTCTAGATCTCCGGCGTAGAAGGCTAGTGTCTAAGAAAACTTGAAAAACCTAGGCGCTTGTAGAAGCAGCGACCGGGATGTCATTGATGTTGACCGGAAGATGCCGATATCATGATCTTGAAAGGTCATTGTCCCGGAGAAGATAGTACCGAGGTGGGCTAGGAGATAATCCCAACTCCAGCCATAGAGAGACGGAGGAGACAAAACTCGCAAGTTCCCCGATAAAGTAGTATCTAGATGGGCTTCACTAGGTGGAGGTGGAACTTGAGGACACTAGCTAGTATGCTTAACACTCTAGTTCATCGACGCTCCTCTAGGGAAAAACATCCTTTATTCTTTCTTTAGATAAAAGGCAGCTAGTGCCCGACTTTAAATTAATAAAGCCCTCAGGTTTGAAACATAGTAAGATTACAGTGTTGCGGCATACAACTTAGCAATCAAAGTTACGGAGTTAAACAAACTAGATCGATAAAACATGCTAGAGGTAGGCCAAGCAACTCCGTCGCTCCTCCAAACGGCTGCCCCTGCCCGATCCTGGAGCTCGCGCTCGCTAGCCAACGCCACCTAGCTCTCACTTGCCACCATGCCCGCGTGTATAAGCTTTGGTTGCCTTGTTAGCTCCAACAGGTTTGCTCTGTCTTGGTGCTTTGCGAATGGCGTCCACAGCTGCAAAATAACAATGATTTTGTATAGAAGGTTAGCAGGTTTCAAAATCATCCTTGATTCAAACACATGCTTATTGCGGACGTTCCAAAGCGCCCAACTTTAAGCCGCAAACAAAGTCCAAATAAGACGTCGAGGGCGACCCGAATAACTAGAGACAATAGCATAAAATTGAGCAAAGGATGTGGGAGACCAACGACATTCTAGCAGCTGTCTAACCATACTCCACATAAATCTAGCGAGCGAGCAAGAAAAGAAAATATGATCGGCGTTTTCCGGGCTTTCACATAAGGTGCAGCACCCGGTGGCCGGGCCAAGTCTCGAGGCGATCAAAAGGCTGGACGGGAGACGATCAAGAACCAGCTGCCAGGTGAAGATACGAATTTTAAGCGGTAATTTGGCCTCCCAAATGTACCTAGCAAAGGCTATCGAGGCTCCCTCTGATAGCTTGTTGTACATCAAAGAGAATGAATAACATCCCGAAGGGTCGAGGTTCCAGACTATCTTGTCCTCCCCAGGACAGAGGTTGATCTGCTCTAGAATATGTTGTAGTTCCTCCCACTCCTGTCGGCCTGCTAAGTTAAAAGATCTTCGAAACCTGAGTCTCGAGGGTTCTTCACACGCTGAGGCTACTAGAAGTTGTGGGTTATCACAAATGCTGAACAAGTTGGGGAAGGAATCCCTAAGAGGGCGCCGTCCCACCCATAGGTCTAGCCAGAACATGGTACGTTTCCCATCATAAATCATGTGTTTGGCTCCGATCTTGAAGAAGTGTTTGATTTTATGCAAGCTTTTCCAAAAAAGGTGAGCCTCCCACCCCTTATCCAGCGAAGATATCGGTCGCAGTATCATACTTGGCGCGAATAATCTGAGACCATAAGGCATTGTCCCCCTAGTAAAATTTCCAAACCCATCTGAGCATAAGAGCTATATTCATTTTCCTGGAGTTGAGCAGGCTTAGCCCCCCGGCTTCCTTAGGACGGAAAACCGCCGGCCAATTCACTAATGCTGTGTTTGGTTGCAATGAATTGGGCTTGGTATTGGGGAATCTGGAATTGAGGGTCCAATTCCGCTGTTTGGATGTGCTATGTATTGGATTATGGAATCATGGCCCAATTCCGCGCGTACCCCTCCACGGGACAACTTAACACAGCGCTCAATTCAGAGGTCCAGAGCTCTGTATTCGCTCTGAATCGCTCACGCGACTCGGCGCGCTCAGCTCCGTCTCGCTGGTCCCCGGCCGCGTCTCCGGGGCGCTCTCCCCCGCCGTCGCCGCGCTCCCCTCGCTCTGCTTCCTCGCCCTCTCCGGGAACCTCATCTCCGGCGCCCTCCCGGCCACATTCTCCCCCGCGCTCCGCACCGTCGACCTCAGCAAGAATGCCTTCTCCGGCGGACCGCCCTCCTCCCTGCTCCAAATCGGAGGCACTGCGCACGCTCGTCCTCTCCCACAACTCCCTCTCCGGCGAGCTCCCCAGGGCCGTCAGCGCGCCGCTCGTCCACCTCGACCTCAGGGACAACCGCCTCTCCGGCGGCGTGCCGGCGCTCCCGGAGACGGTCGTCTACCTCAGCCTCGCGGGCAACAGGCTCTCCGGCCGCGTCGGCGGCGTGCTCCGCAGGCTCACCAGGCTCTCCTTCCTCGACCTCGGCGGGAATTGGTTCTCCGGCGAGGTGCCCGGGGAGCTCTTCTCCTTCCGGATAGGCTACCTGCAGCTCCGCAAGAACGCCTTCTCCGGCGACCTCCGGCCCGCGGGGCGGGTGCCGGCGGGCGCCACCGTCGACCTCAGCCACAACGCGCTCACCGGCCGGAAGTGGTGGTCGACCGGTGGCATCTCCTGCCCATTGGTGGTCGACCGGCGGCATCCCCTGCCCATTGGTGAACCGGCGGCCTCCCATTGATGATTTTTTTTCGATTTCGTTTTTGCAGAAATTGAGAAGTAGTACTGAGACATAGAAAGTTCGAAATTCATCCTTACCTTGGGCATATGTAAACTTGGGCATATTTCGTATTTTCTTGTACTATGATATGAGATATGAACTTGAGAAATATAGAACTTTGTTGTTTGTCATATGAATGCTTATCTGAGACATCATGTATCCACTTTGTGCTATTTGTGAGACATTTTCTGGATTATTGTGTGAAAAATAATATTGCTCAAAGACAAAATACTCTCATTTCCACACATGTGACATCCAAACAAGATTTGGTATTCCATTGAAACCTGAAGTCTATAGCTCAATACCACGCGCATCCAAACACTCTTTGTGGTATTCCATTGAATTGGTTGATTTGGTTTTCCATTGCCAATTCAATTCAGAGCCCAATTCATTGCAACCAAACACAGCATAAGTGGTATTTACGCTTCGGTCCCGATGCTTCCCAAAAGAACCGAGAGCGATGCGAGTCAAATTTGGAGTGAACCCCATCTTGGAGCAAGAAAAGTCCCATGGAAAACATGGGCAAACTAGCCAGGCAAGAGTTGGAGAGAATTAGCCTTCCTCCCGAGGAAAGAAATCTCCCCAACCAAGTTTCAATCCTTAGGCCTAGTTTTCTAACCAAAAACATCCATTGGTCTATTGAGAGCTTGCGATCAGAAATGGGGAGGCCTAAGTACACGAAGGGGAAGTCTCCTAACTTGCAATTGAGCATGTTTGCCACCCTCGGCTGCACCTCAATTGGTTGCCCCATAACGATCACCTCGCTCTTGTGGTAGTTGATTTTGAGCCCGGACATCTCCTCAAAACACATAAGCAAGAATTTCAGGTTAATGATTTGTCTCTCGTCGTGCTGGATAAGAATCAAGGTGTCGTTGGCGTATTGCAAATGCGAAACCCCCCCGGGAACCAGATGTGGCACAACTCTAGCGATGTGGCCTGCCTCTCCTGCCTTAGAGAGCATGATGGAGAGAGCTTCCACCATAAAGTTAAAGAGCAAGGGGGAAAGAGGGTCTCCTTGTCGCAAACCCCTCTTTTTGCGAAAGAAAGGCCCAATTTCACCATTAATGGAGAAAGCGGTCTGCCCTTCGGTAACTAGTTGGATGATCCTGTGGATGGCTCCGCCATCAAAACCCTTTGCACACAGAACCTCAGTCAAGAATTCCCAATTGATCCTATCGTAGGCTTTTTCGAAGTCAAGCTTTAGCAAAATGCCCCCCAGGTTTTTGCTTTTCATTTCATGGATGATTTCTTGAAGAGCCAACGCCCCATCAAGAATAAATCTTCCCTTTATGAATGCCGTTTGATTATGGCTGGTAACACAGTTAGCAATTGGGTCCAATTTTGTGGCAAACGCCTTGGAGACGATCTTGAAGATCACATTGATAAGAGCAATTGGCCTGAATTGCGTGATTCTTTCAGCACCCGGCACACCGAAGTTTAGACGGGCGATGTCGATCCTCCCCAGGATAAAATCGTTGAGGATGTGTTAAACCCCGTCTTTTACTAAGGGCCAGCAGCGCTGAAAGAACGCCACTTCAAATCCGTCCGGACCCGGTGCAGTATCGGTTTTCATCTCCTTGACCATGGCCGTGAGCTCTTCTTCCGAGAAAGTAAGAGCTAAGTGCAGGTTTTCCTCGAGAGAGACCATAGGTGAAAGCTCCCAAGCGTGCTGAGCAAGACCACAAAGTCGAGGCTTATCCGAGCCTAACAGGTCCCGGTAGAAGGAGTAAATATGCTCTTGGATCAGTCTTTTATCAGTAATAGGGCCATCATCCGTATTGAGGGAGGATATTAGGCATTTCCTTCGGTGTCCGTTGGCTACGGCATGGAAATACGCGGTGTTTGCATCCCCTTGCAAGGACCAACGCACTCTGCCTCGTTGTCGCCAGTATTCCTCCTCTAGCTTGTAGATATTGATGAGTTGTTCTTCGAGATGGTATCGCAAGGCCCAACCTTGTTCTTCCAAACCATCCGCATCGGCTTCCTCATCAAGCAGTTTGATTTGGTCAAGCAGTTGTTACTTGATGACTCTCTGTTCCTTGCCGATAACTCTCCCGCCAACCTGAGAGCCCAGGCGATCCCACACCTGGGACACCAACTGGTGAAAAACTCAAAAACTTTGCGGGGACCAGGCATCCGATCCTAGGTTCCCACCCTCCAGCTGCCCCTTTACATAGGTAGTTAGTTAACCCGGGGGGATACGGTCTTTTATTTTCGAACATTCAAAAAATCATATTCTATTTTTAAAAAAATATTTGAAAAAGTCGTAACATAATTTTCATGTAGCATAGAATACAAACTAGTTTGTATTGAGATTCTACGCTTTTTGTAGTATACATGGTCAGTTACCTTGAGAAGTTAGTTTCAGATTTAAAAAATAAATGAAATACAATTTTCAATGTTTAAAATTAAATTGCTACCTGTAGCACGGCCTCCGTGCGTGTCGAAACTGACCGACGCTCGGCAAGAGAAAGCACATGCCAAGCAGGATCATCAATGGCCAACCGATAGAGCCGCATACTGCATATCAGTCCATGACTCCATGTCTCGTTCTGCTCCCGTGTTAACTTGCAAAGTGGATTGCACTGTTTCTCTCCTTGTGGAGGAAAGAGTACTATAGTAGTGGGATCGATCCTCTGTGGATGGGCTGTCTCTGTTCGGAGTTGGGCGTTGGGAGCCAAAGCCAGACGCTTCCTCCTCCTTCCTCCCCGATCTATATCCGGCACTCCGCGTGCACGCCATTGCTCATCGTGGATCGATTGAAGCTCATTAATGCTGCCACCAGTACCGCCATAATTTGTACTGCACGAGGTTTCTTGCTCCATTCATGTACGTTTCTAGATGTGCTCCTGATCTGGACCATTTTCCCTAGCTGATTAAAATATATATTCGAAAGATATGATGAATTGATGATAATTGATATATACCCACTGATTAACTTGCGCGCGCCTGGTGCACGGTTAGCACCTGCGCAGGACTACAACATCGCTTGATGTGTTACCTGCAAGAAAAGAACATGTATACCCCCTCCTTCGCTGTCATGCCTTCACTGCCGCGCCGGAGATGATCGGGAAATACATCCAACCTTTTGAATGTTCTGGACGTCTGATCACCGTGTTGTATCTGCTAAGTACTTCCTCCATCCATAATTTCTGTTGTGGCTTTAATTTATAGTTGAACTGAACTAAAAGCACGACGATAATTATAGAAGAAGGGAGTAATAATCTGGCAGCGGCTTCAGTTGTTCAGGCACTTTAGCTGGAGCCATTGTCTCGCCATGGCTTTGGCGATCGATCATCGATGCATTTTGCTAGAATTTGGATGCTAAGACCGCGTTGACAAGACCAAGACAAGACTAGTGTACTGTGACCAAACTGAGAGACAGCATCCACTGAAGTGATAGCTTGACTTGTTTCTAGAAGGGAGGTAGTTAGTAAGCACGTGATGACGCTGACCGGACCTTTATATGAGTATAAATGGGAGTCAAGAGTTTCAGCATAGCGTGCCCGACTTGGTCAGTGTTTCACCGCTCTCAAGGCCTATTACTATACTACATTACGTTGACAAGTTCATGCATGTAGTATACACATACATATATTTACTTGTATACTTGTCGAGTGGACCGACTGATCGCTACATTGTACCCACGCGTGCTCACATGTACTACCAGCTAATGGTCTGTTATTATTAACTGCAAGTCAAATTGTAGTTAGGCGCTGATGAGGCCTGGTGGTTGGAGTAAGGTGATCCGATAATTCGATGCCCTAGCTGATTCCACAAGCGTCGTGATCAGATATATCACCTCACACTAATTAAGTTCCATGTGGCAAATTACTATATGAAGACCGCCAATCCCACCAACGTGGAGAGATCAGATCCGCCAAACCACCAACTGCTGCAGGTCTTATTGTACTAGTTGAAGTAGTATATACGCATTGCATGCTAACGACTCGTCTAAAAAAGGTCTAATTATGTAGGGTTGTTGGTCGGTAGATATAGGAAATGCAACATGAAGTTGTCGTAATTCAGTACCTATAGTTTCGGTTGAGTGTGTCAAAGCTAAAATTAGTTCAATTTATGAGTGTGGTGTTTGGTTATCTAGTATACACTGTGTATTAATTTGTGTGTGCCGTAGTAGTCGTGTAATGCATTTATCAGTGTATTTCCTTCTACTTTGTTGAGACAAACATCTGTCATATTCAGTGTCAGAAGTGTATAGTTGTCTCATGTATAGCTGATCAAGTCTGCGTAACCTCGTTGTCATTTGGAGTGTATTTCTTGGGCATTAATTTGGCAAACTAGAACGTGAAGTCCAGCCGTCCAATTTGTGTGGATGTGACGATGTGTCGATGTGAAAGGAGGTGCCGTAGGTTACGCTATGGCCTACACCGCTACACGAGCCCACACTCCATTTCTTTGTGGCTGGAATCGCCGTCCATCGATTGAAAAGGCAGTTACATTACACATGCCATTATGCCACCCGCTGCTTGCAATTGTTATCCCAAAGATCGATTTTCGTGAATCACAAGAGAGAACGAGTCCGTGCAGCGCTCAACTTTTGTTGCTTTTCTGTTTTCTTCTGTTTTTTTTTAACGGATAAGGCCACGAAGGGCCCAGAGCTTTCATTATGGCGGTGGGTGAGCTTTACAAAGAGGACCTAAAAAGAAAAATTATAACAAGGTTGTTCACAATTACATTCTTCCCCTGCAGCCGGCTGCAGAAACGCAATCAAATCTAGCACTATGTCGGCGACAAGCAGCCTCCAGCTACGGGCACCCCTGTCCCGACCGGGGATGAAACCACTTGGTTGAGCAAGGGCTTGAATGGACGCGGTGAGGCTAAGGAAGATCCCCGCGAAGAGAAAGACAATGCTCATGCATTCATCGCCGCCGAGCAAGGCGGGGGCCAGCCTCCTGACCAAGGATAGCGGCGGCGAAATGTGGTCGTCGCTTGGGAACCGCCAAGGGGAACTGAAGCTCCACGAGCTCCCCAAGACAACGCTCGAACATTGTCAACTCGAGGTATTCCTTATCCTCTTCCTCGCCACTATATATGGCAGGCCGAGAGGAGGAAGAGCAGCCGTGAGCCACCAGTGTGGCGTTGACGAGGCCATCTTCTTGATCCTCAGAGCACTAGTTGATGCCTCTCCTTCCCCTCTCCACCCCGGCTGGCCGGAAGGAGCATCAGCTCGTCGGACATGGTGATCAAGAGAATGGCAACACCACACTTATTGAAAAGGCCCCCGTCCACAACGTTCTCCGAAGCGAACTACCACCGAAGGAGCTTACCCGAGAACAGCCTGGACCACCACCTAACGTCGTGCGTGAGCGCTAGAGGAAAGGGAACCACCAGGCGACGAGTTTGAGGTAGCCAAACGGCGCCATCCCTTCTCGGCATGACCTATGGGTACTACAGAGTACAGACATTGCATACCTCAACATGACAAAGAAGCTCAAGTTTCAGAAGCTCAAAAGAACGTATAGGAGCTTCTCCCCATTGAAGTTTCTCCCATCGAAGTGCATAAGCTGGTTTATTCATAAACACAAGCCTAAAAGAAATGTCCCTAGGTGCGCCAAAAACACTCTAGCGCGATATATACATCGTCTTCTACTACATGTAGCGCGCGCCAATGCGTTGCGTTGCATCGTGTGGGCGAATAAGATTTTTGACGTGGCACACCTCGCCGTTTCGAATTGCATCAGCTGACCTTATCGGCAATTCCGTATGGAGCCAGCCCTGGCCTTTAGGCATGCGCGCAGGTCCCCATTGACGGATAAGCTACAAAATTGATAGAGAGCCCTGCTCGGTTGCAGGAAGAAGAGTTTGTGCTTGGCAAGCAAGTCGAGAAAGTCAAGCACCTTATCCCGAGACTTAACGAGGTACGGTTGGCAGAGTGATACAGCCTCCAAGTCAACTGATGACCGTGTCAACGGAGAGTTTGGAGACGACTCGGCGCTCGTGTGGTCGCTGTCCGGCCTCTTCACTGTACTGGCTTCACCATACCAAATTGGGGATTTACACAAAAATAACCCAAAACTGAAAGAAAAGCACAGACTGACCCTCCGGCGAAACTATTTCACGGATCTAACCCTTTTGTGTGGCGCCCCTCTCAAGGGCGCCACACATGCCCATGTGGCGCCCCTGGCGCTGGCGCCACGCACCCATCCGACGTGGCCCGTCGACGCTGAGCTGGTGACCCCGATCCGACGTGGCAGCACGAGTGGCGCCGCTCTCGCCGGCGCCACACTTTGAAAGTGTGGCGCCCCTGGCAACGGCGCCACACATTCACTTAAGTTTGAGCCCCGCGCGCGCCCCCAGCCCGACCGTTCTTCTTTCTTTCTTTCTCTTCTCTTCTTCTCTCCTCCAAAGGCGCCCGGTTTTCTCTCTCCCCCTCTCTCCCCCCACCAAATCAACCACCAAATCGTCAGATCTGTCCGTGGAGATCGTTCCCAACTCGTTGCTTGAGGTAATCTCCTCCGTTTCCCCTCTTTTCATCCATTGATTTTGTGTATTTGCTCCAATCTATATGTGAAACCCTAGATGTGGATTTGGTTGATTTGAGGGTGGAGATGGATTTGGTTGGATGTTAGGGTTGTTGAAGTAGAAGAAATGGTAGTGTGCTAGTTTGTATGGGTAGATTATGTTGATTATGGTAACTAATGAACACATGTGTGTATGTGTTCCCATTATGCTAGGGGGATGGAAAGAATTGTTCATGTTCATCATGTGGAGAAGGATGCTTTCTTGAAGGGAAACATAGAGCCGGACCCGGAAGAGGTTGACTTGGTGTTTGACGTTAGCCCTAGCTTTGCGGAGGTGGTAGCACAAGTGAGGGTTGAGTTGAATTGGAATGAGCCAAATGATGGTGTTGAGCTAGAGGGAAGGCATAATGTGGGGTTTGGAATGCACACCCGTTGGAAGACAATGCGGATCAACTCGGAGCAACGTTGGTCCGTGTACAAGGAGACGGTGGCCGGGTCGGAAGACAAGGCTTTGGAGTTGTTTGCTACCAAGACGGTTGATGCTCGTATCGAGCTTGACCTCAACCGGCCCTCCTCCCCCGTTCAAGAGAGGAGTCCACCGCCCATGAGCCAAGAAGAAGCCACCCAATCTCCCATTGTCCAATCTCCCATTGCCCAACAACCTCCGTTGGACAATGAGTATGACGATGGTGATGATGGTTTCGAGATGAATGACAACTACATGTTATGACGAGGTTGAAGAGTTCATGGAATTTCAGGCGAGGAAGGCGGACTCCCAAACAGCTACATGTTATGACAATGTTGAATGGATTTACCAAGTGAATGAGCCGGGAGGCACCACACAAGGTGGTGTCCAACATGGAGGTCGGGCTTTCCGTGTGTCCCTAAAGACATGTGAATGCACATGTAGGAGGCCCTCTTTGCTTCATTTGGCTTGCTCCCACTTGCTCACAGCGGCACGCACTAGACGTGTCGACTACAATAACCCGCTCACCGTTCGGGAGTCCGAGTTCTCAATCGAAGCCACAAAGAGGACATGGGCTCCAAGGTTTTCTCCTTACTTGGATCAATCACAATGGCCGGAGTATCATGGAGTGCAAGTTTGGCCAGATCCGGAATGGAAGGTTGTGAAACGTGGAAGAAGAAAGACAAAGAGGTATCACGGAGATATGGATAGATGGGGTCATTCGGGAAACAAGTTATTCCAAGAGTCTCGCGAGCCAACTAATTGTGGATCATGCAATAGTAAGGGCCACAATAAAAGGAAGTGCACATCCGGCAAAAAATCAAAGGGCAATGATGCTAGCACAAGTCAAGCATCAAGTAGCCAACAAGCTTCAAATCAACCTCCAAGCCAACAAACCCCAAGCCAACAAGCTCCAAGCCAACAAGCTCCAAGCCAACCGCGTCAAACTCCTCCAAGCCAAACGCGTCAACCTCCTCCAAGCCAAACGCGTCAACCTCCTCCAAGCCAAACGCGTCAACAAGCTCCAAGCACACAAGCCCAACGGCAACAAGCTCCAAGCACACAAGCCCAACAGCAACAAACCCCAAGCACACAAGCCCAACGGCAACAAGCTCCTACGCAACAAGCTCCAAGGCAACAAGCTGCCAACTTGAGCAAATTGCGAGGGAGAGGGCCAATAGGATGCACCTAGAGGAGGTGGCTAGGGAGGCTGAACGCATCAAGGAGGAGAGAGCTCAAGCGGAAGCTGCAAAGACGGAGGAGCGCCACCACTTCTTCGATTCGGTCGTTCGGTTGGCTCGTGACTTAAGGGAGAAGGAAGAATTGGTGAAGAAGCTAAGAAGAAGAAGGCAAGGGGGAGGGAGCCTTTGCGACGCAGTGATGTCCCTTTGGCTATGTTCTTGTTGTCGAACCTTTATGTTGTCTGAACCTTGATCTTCTCGAACCTTCGTGTCGTTGAACCTTATTGTAATTGAAACCTTGATGTCGTCGAACCTTATTTGCCATTTGAACCATTATGCTGTGTCAATGTGTGGTACATATTCAGTGCAATGTTCTTGTTGTCAAAACATGTTGGAATATGGTAGGATTTTTCATGGTTTTAACACAAGTCAATGTGTGGCGCCCTTCCCACTGGCGCCACACATGCAAGTGTGGCGCCCGTGGCATCGGCGCCACATATACCAACTTATATGAACTATTGGACCCAAAACATACTGTAAGACAAATCGTCTGGGACTTAGCCGTTTTGGCGACCCTCTTTGTGTGGCGCCCGTGGCATCGGCGCCACACAAAGAGCCTCGCCAAAACGGCTAAGTCCCGCACGATTTGTCTTACAGTATGTTTTGGGCAATTAGACATGCATGTGTGGCGCCGATGCCACGGGCGCCGCATCGTGCGGTGTGGCGCCGGTGGGAAGGGCGCCACTCGGTGACATGTGTTAAAACCATGGAAAATCCTACCATATTCCAACAAAACTGCCATCATGTCAAAAGCTATGTCATACACACATCATATCAACAGCCATTTTGTACACACATCATGGACATAACATCATCAAACCTAACATCGTAGCACATAGTTTCATACAATTTAAGATAGCATTCAAACAACACGAAGCAACGAAGATAGAGTTGACAACACTCGACGATCTAAATATCGGTGTCGGAGCCGGATTCGCCGGTGTGGGGGTAGTGCACACGGCGGGCGGTGTCGTCGAACACCTTGACGATCATGTCGCCGTCCCCCTCGTACGAGGAAGGTGAGCCGGCAGCCGGGTTCGAGGTGGAGGTCACGGGCGAACTTGTCCCACCCCGTGTGCGGGTACATCTTGCCCTGCCCGTCGAACAGGACCTCCACGGACCGGCGGCGAAGTTGCGGCTAGCCTCCCGTAGCCGCAAGTGCGCCGGCTCGTGGCCGTCGACGAACTCGGCGAACTTGTCCGGTAGCCGCTTGATGCCGAGTGGGTCGTCGTCGATGCGGAGGAGGAACTCGAAGCGGCGTTCCTCATGCGAAGACGAGGAGGATGCGGGTGACGGTGACCGTGGGGCCCTTGCTGCTCCACCGCGGTGGCCCCTTCCCGGCCCGGGGCGCCCGAGACCGCGGCGGCCCCTTCCCCGTCCACCGGGACCGGCCATCCTACATGTTTACATTTTTTAACCATATTACGATCCATTCCACTAACAAATATGAGTTACTCCATCACAAATACTAGGCATACATGTGGGTTCATACACATACATACACATACATACATAGAGTTCATACACATACATGTGAAATTTCATATGTAGATTTCTACAAATCTATGGTTCAAACACATGCATACATGAGGCTACCATCTCCAACACAAACAATACAATATAGAGTGCACAAAGAAAAAAAAACATGTCTAGGGTTCATGTCCAAATCTAGCCCGATCTATGAAATTAGTGGATGAATGGAGAAGATTTGAAGGAGATTACCTTGACAAATGGATGGGGAACGATCTCCACGAGACAGATCTGACGATTTGGTGGTGGATTTGGTGGGGGGGAGAGGGAGGAGAGAGAGAACCGGGCTGGGGGGGAGAGGGAGGAGAAGAGAAGAGAAAGAAAGAAAGAAGAAGGGTCGGGCTGGGGGCGCGCGCGGCTCAAACTTAAGTGAATGTGTGGCGCCCAGTGTGGCGCCGGCGAGAGCGGCGCCACTCGTGCTGCCACGTCGGATCGGGGTCACCAGCTCAGCGTCGACGGGCCACGTCGGATGGGTGTGTGACGCCAGCGCCAGGGGCGCCACACAAAAGGGTTAGATCCGTGAAATAGTTTCGTCGGAGGGTCAGTCTGTGTTTTTCTTTCAGTTTTGGGTTATTTTTGTGTAAATCGCCTACCAAATGATCCTGCTGTACCAGCAATGTACGCGCACAGTGGTGGCAACGTCTCGGGGTCAACAGGCGAGAACAGAGTTCGTACAGTTCAACATTTGCCATGGTATACATCACTGTCGGTGCAAAAACAGTATACTAGCAGGAATCAAGAAGCAGCAGGGGGAAGAGCTCGTGCCATCGCGCTCGGACGACCAGTGGCAGCTACCATCTTGGTCGACGACCAATTCCCTCTCCTGCATGGTATGTTTCCCCGCAGTACATCGCCGGCCAATTCTATGGTGCTACAAAAAACAAAGATAAAAAATAAATAAAAATATGGTACGCCTTGGCGTACTCTCGAAAAAATAAAACGCGTTGAACCATTGGATTGACCGTCTCTACATAACTATTTTGTTATAGTGAACGCATACACTTACGTGAGCGGCGGAAAGGTCAAGCACACGCAGGTGACTACGTGAGCAAGGACGTGCATGGCCTTGGGCCGACGAGAAGATACATGAGAAGTGGAGCCTGGCGGACGTGTGAGATTGGAGAGGCGAAGGCGCCCTTGACAAGTTTTTGCAGCTTCTAGCGTAGAGGCGTAGATAGACAACGGGTGATGCTCCCTGTATATAGATATGTGTGTTTGGAGCATACTAATAAGTCTCTTATGGCATGATCTTTCTATTAAAGGATTTATAGTTCTTTCGTGATAGTTTTAGGTTGTTTGTATATACTTTTATCGATCATCTGTTCACTAAAACATAAAGGCAAGACCGAGACAGAGACTAGTGTACTGTGTACAGACTGACAGATATAGCATCTAGGGAAGTGATGCTTGACTTGTTTCTAGAAACGATGAATTAAGTACGCACGTGGTGACGCAGACCGGACCTTATGAGTAAATAGGGAGTCAAGAGTTGGGAGTGGTGTTTTGGAACATGGGAGCATATGCTCCCTATATTTTGAAATGCATTTTACACATATTTAAAAAAAATTAAAATTGAAACAAAAATTCGCACGTACATCTTCACGTGCTACGCGCTCACAAAGTCGTTTCATAAAAAAATGAACTTATCATGTGACGTGTATAAAAAAGACAAAATTCAGTGCTGAAAACAATGCTTTTCACAGGATAAGTTTTCTCTTTTTTACATAGGCCACAAAAAATATTATTTTTTCGTGAAACTTGACGCATACACATATATTATGGAGATGTAGATGTAGATTTTTTTGTCAAAATTTTTTCACACTTCGAAATATGTTTTGTTGGTAGAGGGAGCATACGCACTCAGGAGCCGAATTGAATTTCCGGTCAAGAGTTCACTCTCAAAGCCTATTCCATTAGGTTGACACTTGACACTGAGTTCAAGGCTAGCATACGCATACATATACTTGTTGAGTGGGCCCACTGTGCAGCGCATCCAGAACGAGACTGATAACTGCATTGTAACCACGCGTGCTCACTGCTACGTAGTACATGCTAATGACTCTAGAAAAGGTTTAATTATGCATCGTTGGTGGTCTGTATATATGGGTAAATGTGGAAAGTAGCATGAATTCATCCTAAATTAAGCTAGCTGTAAGTACCTATAGGCTCCTTTGATTCATAGAATTTCAAACGATTTGTGCAAAATTAAAATTATATGGAATTTTTTCTTCAGATCGTTTGATTCATAGGATCATATCCTGTAGGAAAATAGCATGAGATTCTACCTAAGTAAAAATCCCTTCACCAGAATCAAAATTTAAGTTGGCATGATATATCTCAATCCTACAAATTCCTATTGCTGCTACTATACAAGTATCACTTTGTTACATAATATAAGCCGTTTAACAAAGTAAAATAGTTTACTAAAACAACTTATATTATCGAAACAGAGGAGTAGTAAATAGAAGGAGTTCATTGTTTCCCTTGGGAATAGTAAATAAAAAGAGACCATTGTTTCCCTTGAAGTGTGCCAAAGCCAGGTTTTATGTTATTTTACGAGGTAGTCTAGTGCATGGTTATCTGGTCTACCATGTAGATATGTACGTTTCTTTTTCGAGAATACATCATGGAAATGTGTATCAATCACGTAGAAGGGTCCAAAGAATGCAAAGTTGCCGCTACCCACAGGGGGCAGCTCCCCACGCACGCCTACTCTCCATGTTGTCACGGTACAAGACTCGGATCAAGAAAAACAAAGAGCGTGCCACAGAAGAGCTTGGCGAGCCGCCACCTATGGAACTCCTCTCGCACCTTGTCCCTAATGGTGGACTGCGAAACCACCGCGCCATTGAATACCACGTCATTCCAGTGCCTCCAGATGGTCCAGAACACCAGAATGATGGCGGTCCACATGTCTCGCCTATGGGCTGCCGAGCAAGGCCGGGAAGTCCACCACTCCTGCAGGTCGGCGTCCTGCTCTGGGAGCCACTCCAACTTGCCCCAACACCGAAGGGCCCAAGTCCACACCTCCCGCGCTACAACGCAGCCAAGCAGCAAGTGTTGCAAGATCTCTGGTTCCCTGATCATAGAGGGGGCAGGCCGAAGGGGCAAGGCAGACAACGGCGCTGAAGTCTGTCCGTTGTCCAACAACAGTTTTCGCAGTGAGCCACGCAAAGAACTTGCAACTATAGGGCCCCCTAGAGCGCCAAATCTCCTCTGAGACAGTATCCCTCACCTGACCCGCGAAGAATGCTCCATAAGATGATTTGGCGAAATAACAGCTGTCACCCGACCATCTCAACAGAAGCACGTCCTCTCGCTCCGGGGCCAGCTGGACAATAGCCACTCACTGCCACAACAGGAAGAACTCAGGGAGGGCCACCTCGTCCATGTCCGGGCCACAATCCTGAAGTCATTGACCAGGTAAGCCCTCTCTCACCGAGCAGGCACTGGATATTCTCCGGGAGACCATCTTAGCCACATTCGGTGCAATCTCCGCCACTTCAGAACCATCCAACCACCGGTCTGTCCAGAACCGAGCCCGCTCACCATTACCCAGAATATAGCAGGTAGCCACATCAAAGATAGCGGAGCAGAGGCTGGGGAGCTGAATGTTAAACTCTGCCCATGCTTTAGAAGGATCCACCTTCTGCAGTCACGCCCACCGAAAATGGAGAAGAAGGTTAAGCAGGCGGAGATTCGGAATACCTAGCCCACCAAGGGCCTTAGGGGAGGCCACCTTGTCCCACGCGGGCAAGCAATGGCCGCCATTGATTTCCTGTCGCCCTTTCCAAAAGAAGGCCCGACAGATCTTGAGCAGCGCCTCAATGATCTTTGGAGGGATGTCCAGCGATATCATGACTTGGATGGGGATCACACAAAGCGTGGTCGGGATCATGGCATGGACCGGATGGTATGTACGTTTCATGTGCCGTTTAGTCATAGTGCATATGTTCGTAGCGCATTTCCTTTTTTTTTTGCTGCGGCAAACACATGTCATAGCTTCATATATTCCCGTACAGCTGTCGTATTTGGATAGTTGATTAAGTCTGTAAAATCTCGTTGTCATTTGGAGAGTATTTCTTGGGCATGAATTTGACAAACTAGATAGAGAGGTCCAGCCGTCCATGTTGTGTGGACCGTGACGACGTGGAAACTAGGAGACGACATGTATAGCCTGGGAGCGAGCGCTCTAATTGGTTGCAGCTGGAATCGCCATCCATCTTGAAAATGTAGTTACATTTGTGCAAGAAAAACGACTGCTTCCAACTCCGATAGTCGCCATTTCTGCTGCAGACAACGAGATAAATTAACAACTTGACAGTTCGATTGCGACCGAGCAGATACTCAGAAACCAAATCACCGAAATGCTACATCTAAAAGAACAAGGAAAGGAAAACATTGAGTCCAATTTAGTTGCACTTGTGGACTTGTGGTATATATGTGTGGATCTAATCGCGTGTCGGGTCGTACGTGTTATTTTTGAACTAGAAATAGCACTACTGTCGACTACTAGTACGTTTTTAATCTTTTTTTTCCTTGGAAATAGGGATCAAAGCTCCAGCCTCTGCATCAATTGATTCACACAGCTGTTTTATTGCATAGTATCAAAATTTAAAAGTATTACAGCTTATGGATCACATAATGTTGTTATCACCAGAATTTGACCGAGTCAGAGGTGGGCCGCGATCAAGATGGACGTGAAGAATATATATGGAAGAAATATGTGAATCGGCCTTTTATACCAAGTTGGGCTAAACTGCCTATGTATACGTAACATATTAGATCGCATCTTAGTTTAGAAGTTAGAGTTTTACCCGTGCACGGTTTGGTGCACGCCCACATTAGAAAGTCCCCTGGACTATAAATATGTATCTAGGGTTTATGGAATAAACAACAACCAACGTTCAACACAAACAAATCTCGGCGCATCGTCAACCCCTTCGTCTCGAGGGTTTCTCCGGTAAGCACCATGCTGCCTAGATCGCATCTTGCGATCTAGGCAGCACGAGCCTGCCCCTGTTGTTCATGCGTTGCTCGTGCTGAAGCCTTTTTGATGGCGAGCAACGTAGTTATCTTAGACATGTTAGGGTAGCATTGTTCTTCATATCAGATGCTATCGTAGTGCAACCCTTGCATGTCTAGCCGCCCTTACACCTCATCTTAGGTGTAGGGGCGGCACCCCGCTTGGTCATTATTTAGTAGATCTGATCCGTTACGGTTGCTCCTTGATTCATCAAGGATTAGTTTAACATCCGCAATAGTTAGGCCTTACAAAGGGTTGGAGGATCCGGCGGCGTGTAGGGTGTAGTTTGCTAGCCCTAGACGGGACGTTCCGATGATCAACCTCGTGTTGGTTTTTAGGCCCTGTCTAAGATCGGCTTACGATCACCGTACGCGAGCGCGAGGCCCAATCGTGAGTAGGATGATCCGATTATGCGGTGAAAACCCTAAATCGTCGTAGATCTCATTAGCTTTATCTTGATCAAGCAGGACCACCATATATTCGGCCACCTTGGACGAATCATGGGTGGATCGGCTCTTTGAGCCGATTCACGAGATAACACGAGAGCCGATCGAGGCTCGTATTTAACGTGTACGTGTATGCCCTGCAGGAAACTAAGCGAGGCATCATCCACACCTTCTCCGACCGGGTATAGGTCAGGTGGCACGCCCTTGCGATAGCATCGGACGTGTGACCGGGGAGCCTTTGCGGGCCGTCGCTCTGAGGGACTGGGGCCAGCCGCAGCCCTAGTTGTTCCCGGCTCTACGGTGTTGACCAGTCGCTGCCCGCCGGTGGGTTTCTGACGTCAACACATTCTGGCACGCCCGGTGAGACCATCTTCAACATCCACCACATCGCCATCTACATCTGAGATGGCAGAAAACACTCCGGTCAAGTACGAGGATCTGACTGATGAGCTCAAGAAGAAGTATGACGAGATCAAGGCAGTCCTCGAAGCCGAACTCATCGGCTCCTCTGAGAAGACCCGTTCGCACGGCATCAAGCTCAACGACGACATGCGTCTGTTGCCTGGTGTCAACATGGTGGATCTTAGCCACCGCATAAGGAAGCCAGAGTTCTCCTTTGGCGTCAACATGGCAGGGCTTGTGAGCCGCCATAGCGAAGATAAAGCAGAGAGCAGCCACTCCCGTGGCAAGGACAAAGAGGAGGCCGTTCCACGCGGCCGGCCCCAAGGCGAGGACAGACGGTACCTAACCAAAGAGGAGGTGAAAAGCATATGGTATCAACGCCCACGCGCCGTACATCTCCTCAACAATTACGAGCAGCAATATGACCGACGTCGGCGCTACGACGAAAACGATGAAATATGCCATCGGTCTAATGCAGAGGACAGGAGGTACCGTCAGCATGACAGAGGCAACGACGAGTACGAACGTCACGCCAGAGGGAGCTCAAGGGAGCCAGACAACGCGGATAGGCACTGGGACTGCCCCTTCTTCAGACACTGCTGGGATTCCGGAATGAGCCGATTGCCAACAATCGGCAACTGCCCAGAATGTAAACAAAAGAGGAAGGATGCAGCTAACGTGTCCGTGTTCGAGCGTCTAGGGCCCCTCCCGCCTCGGAGCAAGCATGCTGAGTCCGCTCAGATAAAAGATCTCGAGGAACTAGAGGACGATGATAAAGAAGATAAGTATCATCGGCTAAGATGGTGTCCTGACGGGCTCAGCCGTTCCCAGAAGCGAAGGGTTCAGCGTCTACGTGGGTTAGAAGAAGCCGAAAGGTTATACCTACACACGTTGAGGAAGGCACGGCCCGACCTGGCCGCCAAAATTCAGCGAACCTTGGATGAAGAAGGTCGGCCACAAAGAAAGGAGTGGCGCCCCAAGCAAAGGAAAGCCGATGATGAGACGTCGGCTGGCACGAACATGGTCTTCATTCTCCCAGCGGAGTTTAGCGCTCCAAGGTTATATGAAGCACCTGTGGCGCAATTAGACTGCGGCCCACGGCCGGTCATCTTTGAGAAGCCACGAGAAAGAAGTTATAGGCATCTGAAGGCCCTGTACTTACGAGGTTACATCAATGGGCAGCCTGTCAACAAGATGTTGGTAGACACCGGAGCGGCAGTTAACATTATGCCATACTCCATGCTACGTCGGTTGGGACGCTCCAGCTCGGATCTGATCAAGACCAACGTAACACTGAGCGATTTCAACGGCCAAGCATCTGACGCACAAGGTGTTCTAAATGTGGATCTGACCGTAGGAAGGAAAACTGTCCCTATAACGTTCTTTATCGTCGACAGCAAGAGTACCTACGCTGTCCTACTTGGGAGAGATTGGATCCACGCCAACTGTTGCATTCCGTCCACAATGCACCAATGCCTGATACAGTGGGATGGAGATGAAGTAGAAGTCGTCCACGCAGATGATTCAGTCGAGGTTTCAACAGCTGGCATGGACGTTTGGGAGACGTCAGGCCAAGAGCCGCTCTCAGGCATCAATTTGGACGACTGCGAACGCATCGATGTGACAAAGAACGGGGTGAGGCTGGTTTTATCCACCGGACTGACCGTGTAGCAAGAGCAACATCGATGTACAAATGTGGCGAGGCTGACCTTTGTGATCGGCCCCAAAATTTATGAAGGGACATTACAAAACCTTCACCGAGCCAGCAACGTGGAGGCCGATTCCAGCAATCGGCCAAAAGTATCCTCACTATCCATTCTGCCTGGGTTCAACGTTTGATCCAACAGGGACTGCCTGAAGAGCCGATACCATCACTTCTCTTGACAGAATCGGCTCGGGGGGGGGGGCACCTAGGTGGAGAAAACACGAGGATATGATATGAAGTAGGAGTACCTTTAGAGCCGATACCATCAATTCTCTTGACAGAATCGGCTCGAGGGGGCACCTAGGTGAATAACACGAGGATATGCAGTAGAAACGTCTCATCCTTTGGTGATGGATATTGAAGTATGGGGGCCGATGCTTAAATCGGCTATATAAAAAAATTTAAAATTTTGGGCAGTTTGCCCCGAAGAATCCTTCGCTATAGGAAGCCGATTTTTTCAAAATCGGTTGGCGCTGCGTCACAATTGTCTGAGGAATGGTGCTAATGTCGCAAAATTATCAGTTCCCACATGCAAGACGGTTGAGCGACAAGCCCAGAGCTCTATTGTAGACACCTGCCTGAAGCCAGATGGCCAGCCTGCTAAATTTCGAAATCAGATTTAAGGATCCCTTTTGAAGGGGTTTCATGATGCAAAGCCGATGCATGGCCATCGACTCAAGGGGTACAATTGTTACAAGCAGAGGCCTAGTGGAGGTACTCCTCAGTGGAATTGATTGGTGGCTCCATTAGCAAGTCATTGATTATCAGCGGTGTCTGCGCAAGCGTGGGATGGAGCTGGAGGGCCACTACGTTAAGGCTTCTGGTTTCAAGGGAGCTGCTGATCCTTCCAAAACCTTTCCAAGAGCACGGGCTCCTTGAGTGTAAGCATTCTTACCCTGTTTTAATGGAAAGCTGGAGTAGCTCGGGGGGCAGCTCGCCCTGAAACATCGATGATCTGGAGAGCCGATTTTGTTGAAATCGGCTAACGCAGCGCTACAGTTGGGAATCTGACGATGGCCCATTCGGCTGGTCCACTTTTATCCTCGCCTGAGGCTCGGGGGGCAACTCGCCTTGAAGGCTCTCTGCTCTGGGAAGCCGATTTGTGTTCAAATCGGCTGGCTCTGCATGATCAAGCCCAGGCCCATTCAGCTAATTTGCGCATCCTCGTCTCTGTTTTGCCTTGGCTGAGACCCGGGGGGTAACAGGTCTGGTAGATGCTCTATTGAGGAGCCGATTGGGGTACCATCGGCTGATCTTTCGTCGCAACCTTCTTCACAAAATGATGAGCGCTCGCTGAAGAGGATCGCTGAAACCGGCGGAGGGAAATTTAAGGGCTCTCCTGGAAATCCCACAGTATCTACCGGAAAGAGAGTCATCAGTGAAGGATGGAAGGGTAAATATCGAAGGACCGATGCGTTGCTATCGGCTCGTTACGCATTAGCAAAAGGGACGAATCGGCAAGATCAGTATGAGAGGAAATCGGCTAAGATAAGCTAAAAGGAATCGGCAAAATCAGGTTGGGGAAAGTTCTTCATTGATAGATTTCTTACATAAGGAGCTGATTGCTCTCAAAAAGGAAGTACTAGGGGATACATGGCCCCATCTACTGCTACTGGTCCTATGCTAGGTGTCCTATCTACGGACCGTCGCTGCCCTCGTCGTCGCCGTCGTCGTCGCTGTCGGCGCTGCTCCCGGCGGGCTCGTCGTCGCTCCAATGGCCGCCGACCGGGCCCTCATTGTCCTCGTCTTCTTCGTCAGCATCGTCGTCGCTGTCGAAGTCGCTGAGGTTTCCCGGCCAAGGGCAGAACCGCTTGGCCGGAGGCTCGTCGGAGGAGGCGTCGTCCTCCTCCTCCTCCTCTTCTTCCTCCCCCTCTTCCTCGGGAGAGGTGAAGTCACAGGAGAAGCGATCGTCGTCGCTCTCCTCCTCCGTTTCCCCGTCGGCAAGGAAGCGGAGGTCGCTTTCCCCGTCGGTCGAGGACTTGTCGTCCTCCGACCAGAGGGAGAAGTCGTGGCTAGACTCCTCCCCGGCCTCAATGGCGCGGCGGATGTTGGCTGCGTGGACCTCCGCCGGGTTCGGCTCCGGTGTCGGCTCGCGAGACGAAGAGGACTGGGTGGAAAGATCCGATGAAGCAGAGGAGGAAGAGGACATGGTGGCGCAGGAGGGCTTTTGGAGTGCTAATGCGAAGGAGATGCAGGAATAAACTGTGCGGAGCGGTTAAATAAAAGGGGATATAGTGGAAGTTTAATGCCACAGCAGTTTCCGAAGAGGTGGTGCCTAAAAAGAAAAAAAAAACTGCCAGGTCACGCGGAGAAGTTGAGAAGGCAGGGCATCATGATGACGGATACTGCAACGGTTCTGCCACGACATGACCCGACGAAAGAAGAGCATAATGATTTTGGAAATGTCATTTCCAAAACCAGGGGGGCATGTGTTATCACCAGAATTTGACCGAGTCAGAGGTGGGCCGCGATCAAGATGGACGTGAAGAATATATATGGAAGAAATATGTGAATCGGCCTTTTATACCAAGTTGGGCTAAACTGCCTATGTATCTGTAACATATTAGATCGCATCTTAGTTTAGAAGTTAGAGTTTTACCCGTGCACGGTTTGGTGCACGCCCACATTAGAAAGTCCCCTGGACTATAAATATGTATCTAGGGTTTATGGAATAAACAACAACCAACGTTCAACACAAACAAATCTCGGCGCATCGCCAACCCCTTCGTCTCGAGGGTTTCTCCGGTAAGCACCATGCTGCCTAGATCGCATCTTGCGATCTAGGCAGCACGAGCCTGCCCCTGTTGTTCATGTGTTGCTCGTCTTTGAAGCGTTTTTGATGGCGAGCAACGTAGTTATCTTAGACATGTTAGGGTTAGCATTGTTCTTCATATCGGATGCTATCGTAGTGCAACCCTTGCATGTCTAGCCGCCCTTACACCTCATCTTAGTCGTAGGGGCGGCACCCCGCTTGGTCATTATTTAGTAGATCTGATCCGTTACGGTTGCTCCTTGATTCATCAAGGATTAGTTTAACATCCGCAATAGTTAGGCCTTACAAAGGGTTGGAGGATCCGGCGGCGTGTAGGGTGTAGTTTGCTAGCCCTAGACAGGACGTTCCGATGATCAACCTCGTGTTGGTTTTTAGGCCCTGTCTAGGATCGGCTTACGATCACCGTACGCGAGCGCGAGGCCCAATCGTGAGTAGGATGATCCGATTATGCGGTGAAAACCCTAAATCGTCGTAGATCTCATTAGCTTTATCTTGATCAAGCGGGACCACCATATATTCGGCCACCTTGGACGAATCATGGGTGGATCGGCTCTTTGAGCCGATTCACGGGATAACTCGAGAGCCGATCGAGGCTCGTATTTAACGTGTACGTGTATGCCCTGCAGGAAACTAAGCGAGGCATCATCCACACCTTCACGACCGGGTATAGGTCGGGTGGCACGCCCTTGCGATAGCATCGGACGTGTGACCAGGAGGCTTTGCGGGCCGTCGCTCTGAGGGACTGGGGCCAGCCGCAGCCCTAGTTGTTCCCGGCTCTACGGTGTTGACCAGTCGCTGCCCGCCGGTGGGTTTCTGACGTCAACAAATGTGAACATAAAGATTAACCAGAGAAAAAATAGAAACTTATATCGTCTATGCATCTTGTATCCTTTTAGAAAACCGCCAGCCACCTTGGTTGTAAATATCCCGAGTAACCGTCTCCAGTCGGCTGCATCCAGAATCCATATGCGTCCGTTGCGGCCAGCCACCCTAAATGCTGGTACGTTTATCTAGCCACCCTGGTACGTTTTAAATCTAAATGCGGTTTCCTATGCCCTCCACTGGCCGCTATGACGGGTAGAGGGTGGAGAAACCTCGGACCGGATGACCGGTCCTTGTAGGGTCTTCGAGTTCTCTGTCTCCGGCCTAAGGGGTTTCGGCGACGATAAGAATAAAGATCCTTCGCGCCCTCTCAGATAGATGTTTATTCCGGAGGAGCATCGACAAGTTGAAGTTTGGAGTTGATCGTCGAACACTAAATCTGTCATGATAAGCGTCTGTCTACGACAACAGTGGTTGTGGAGGGGTTGATGTTGCAACGTATTGGCGTCCTAAAGTTCCGTCTCCACGTCATAAAAGCTTAGATGATATGACTTCGCAGGCAAACTTACGAGTTTTGTGTCCTCCATCTTAATCGGGCCGGAGTTGGGAATATCTAACGGCCCACCTCGGTACTATTTTCTTCGGGGCGACAATCGTTCAAGATCATGTTTGCCGCAACATCTTTTGATCTACGTCGATGATTTTTCGGCCGCTTCTTCTACAAGCACATGGGGTTTTTCAGGCTTTTTTCAGTCACGAGCTTTGCTACCTCGGAGGAGCTTTGCTCGCAGCGCGCGGTCAAAAGATGCAGAAAGAAAATGATTGGTCCTGTTGTAAGGCTAGCCATAGTGCTAGTATCATAGCTAGTATCATGCATCCTAGCTCCACCAAAAATGCTGATGTGGCAGGTAATTATGGATGAGAGAGGAGATTAGAGTATCATAGGTAGATACTGTATCATAGCGCACATCACGAGAAAAGTTAGTATCAAATAAATCTTGTACACAAATTTGTATTGGGATTCTACAAATCAATTAATATAGCAATACTATGATACTAGTCTATGATACTATGCATTATGGATCTAGTATCATAGAAAAGTATCATATACATGATAGTACTATATGATACTACCCACTATGGCCAGACACGAAAAGGTAGATTAATTAAGGCAGACAAGACTCTTTAATACTGAAAGCTAGCTCACGTAACTGCGTCAGCTACTTACGGTTGCGGTAGCGTTAAACCGAACCGTTGAATCCAACCGTGTAATAATCCATCTTTTAAGATTTTATAAGATGCACGTGCAGGTGTGTGTCAAAAACCAGATAGGCCGTACTAACCTGGCAGCTATAGCGCGAGAGTACGTCGTCCTGTAATAGGTGTCGCGCAGCTGCACATGTACACGCTCACGCAGGCGGCAATGAGTTGCGTCGCCCTGTTTTGATTTGCATTAGCTAGCTGACTACTACCTCCATCCCAAGGTTTATGGTCTATATTTTTTTCAGAAAGTCAAATAAAATATAGTTTAACCAAATTTATAGAAAAATTTATGAATAAATATGATATTTTGTAGATACTATATAAAAATATATTTCATTATCTATCTAATGATATTGATTTTGTAATTTTCATGTTAATGATTTTTAGTAAAAATTTAGTTAAAGTTAACATAGTTTGACTTTAAAAAAAAAATAGGCCTTAAGCCTTGGGATGGAGGTAGTATAAGGCATTTCCAGTGGTCGATCGAAATCCTGACCCAAATCGTCCGTTTTCAGATAGTTTGGGTGATGTCCGTTGAGGCCGGACAGAAACGGATTAGGGCATACTCGAGCTGTAAACAAATGGGTCAACCCGGACATGGCAGTGGGGCCGTATTGTCATACACTCAAGACATGACATCAAGAAGTTGACTTTCCCAACACCACCATCCCGGCGTCCCTCCCTGCCGCGCCCCACCAGGAGGGAGGAGGGCGGCGAGCGGCCAGTGGTGAGCGGGCAGGGACGGAGACAAGGGGGGACGAGCAGGGGCTACGCCCCCCCTATGATCCTGAGTTTCTTCAGAAAATTAGCCATGGTTGCTTCTCATCTATGGTGTTTAGCTAGCTTCGCCCCCCTTATACACATCATAACACTAACTCAGCCCCCCTTAAGCTCAGATCCTGGCTCCGTCCCTGTGAGCGGGAGGCGGAGGGTGGCGTCGGGCGCATCGAGTGAGGGCGGCATGGGGATTTTTTTCTGGCTGCCAAGTGGGTCAGTCCAGGCCAACGAGAGGATACACCATGCGTCCGATGATATCCGATTTTGTCCACCTCGACCCATCAATTGTCTAAATTTAGGTCACGAATGAGTTAGTTTGGACAAAAAAAAAAACGGACGGCGAACACTTTAAGTCTCCGTGCTGGATGGTGTTTTTCTGTCAAGATCTAAAACAGACAGTTTCGGACACTAGGAGTCTCCCCGCTGGAGATACCCTTATCGGCAATCTTGTATGGGTTTAGCCATTACGAGAAAGCGTGTCAGAGTGCTGCTGGCTCTGGTTGGTAGGAAGAAGAGTTTGTGTTGGACAAGCAAGTCAGACAGTCAAGCACTGCACCTTATCACGCGACTTGACGATCGACATACGGTTGGGACAGTGTGATACCGCCGCCGGCCGGCCGGCAAGTCAGCGACGTCGAACACCATCACGACGTGTACTTACGGTTGGGATAGCTGATCATGACCGTGTCAACGGAGGAGCCGGAGACGACTCTGCTCGTGTGGTCGCTGTCCGGTCCACCGGGGATGTGGTTGGCGGTTAAGGCCGTCGACGTCCGACCGGCCTCTTCATTGCTTGCGCTAGCTTCACCACACAGTGGTAAACGTTGGAGTGAAGAGGCGAGAGGAGGGTTCTTATATGCAATTGAACATTTGCCGCGGTATCGCTATCGATGGATAACAGTGGAACACGGGTAGCAAGAACCGAGAAGCCGCTGTCAGATTTTATGGCTACGGCTACGCGTCGCTCCGCCGTCTCCCTGATCGGGGTACACAATTCAGGTCATTTCTTTCTTTCTTTCATGGTCTTTTTCCTGCAGCCGCCAGCGGCCGGCGACAGCGACGCACGGCACATACGTGGGCGGCAGAAAGCTCAAACACACACACAAGCTGCGCTGTCGACGAGAGCAGACACGAAAAGCGCAGCCTGGCCGCCTGGCGGACGTGTGAGATTGGAGAATGCCGGCGGCCGGACTGGGCGACGGCTCCTCTCGCACGTTTTGCAGCTTCCAGCGTATATCCATGACGGATTCACCGGTGACGTGCGGAATGGTCTTGGAATGGCTTTCGGTGACGCCTCGTGCTCTTGCACTTTCAACGGAGGGAGAGGTGCTGGGCGGGCTACATGTGCAGTCCAGCAGGTCTCACCTTTCGTTGGGGCCGAGTCTACTGAGGCCAGGTCCCTCAAATGAAGTTGTTGGGCCTAGGTCCAGATATTCATGTCTTGAGTCTTCCACTTACAACAAGAGTCCGCGCATTAGACAAGCCCAACAAAATTCTCTCTCTCAAAAGAAAGGCAGGCCCGACAACACTTCGTTTTTAGATGCGTTTCGGTCGAAACCTCCACAAAAAGGTCGATCCTGGGGAAGGTTTTTTTTTTTTGCATAGATCCTGGGGAAGGTTTGGAAACTCTCTCTATGTTAAAGTATCTGTATACATGTATCTGTAGCCTCGTGTATCTCCTGTATTTTACCCCTTGTATGACAAGGTGAACCATGTATTTGTCCATAATATATACGCATCCCATATTGATCTTTCACATGGTATCAGAGCGAGGCTTCTTCGATCGCATCTAGCCCTCGTCTATGCCGCCGCCATGTCGCTCGGAGCTACGTCCTCGTCGTCTTCAACCTCCGGCGTTCTCACCAGCGTGGTCACCGGGAAGCTCAATGGTGACAAGCCCAGATACTCTCTGAGATTCGCGGTGCTCAACTCTATGGCTACCTCGATGGGACGGCGGTTGAACCGCCGAAGGAGATGACTGCCAAGGGAGCTGATGGGAAGGAGATGTCAGTCCCGAATCCAGAGTACGGTCGCTGGATCACACAGGAACAGTTTGTTCTCGGCTATCTTCTAAGGAATATGTCAAAGGAAATTCTTGTCCAGATGGTTGGACAGACTAGCGTTGTTGGTGTCTGGGGTGCAGTTACGGAGATGTTCTCCTCTCAATCTCGATCACGTGTTGTGAATCTGCGAACCAGTGTGAACCAGACTCGCAAGGAGAACAAGACTGGTGTTGTTTACTTTGGTCAGATTAAAAGTCTTGCTGATGAGATGGCAACAACCGGAAAACCTCTTGACAATGACGACATCATATCATATGTCCTGGCTGGTCTCGATGAAGAATATGACGAATTTTTTGCTTCCGTCAATGCCTTGCTCAAGGCTCATAATTAAGTCTATCACTATGAGTGATTTGTACTCAATGCTCCTTGCTTGTGAGGCCCGGATCGACAATTGCAATCCTAGCGGTGGATCTTCCGCTAATGCTGCGACCCAAGGAGGTCGTGGGTATCGTGGCCAGGATGGTCGCGGTGTGATACGTCTCTGACGTATCGATAATTTCTTATGTTCCATGCCACTTTATTGATGATACCTACATGTTTTATACACATTTTATGTCATATTTATGCATTTTCTGGAACTAACCTATTAACAAGATGCCGAAGTGCCAGTTCCTGTTTTCTGCTGTTTTTGGTTTCAGAAATCCTAGTAAGGAAATATTCTCGGAATTGGACGAAATCAAGACCCGGGTTCCTATTTTTCCACGAAGCTTCCGGAACACCGAGAAGGACCAGAGGGTGGCACTGGGCCCCCAGACCATAGGCCGGCGCGGCCCAGGCCCTGGCCGCGCCGCCTTATGGTGGCACCGCCTCGTCGCCCCTCCGACTCCGCCTCTTCGCCTATAAAAAGGTCCCAGACCTAAAACCTCGAAACGGAAAAACCACGGTACGAGAAACCTTCCAGAGCCGCCGCCATCGCGAAGCCAAGATCTGGGGGACAGGAGTCTCTATTCCGGCACGCCGCCGGAACGGGGAAGTGCCCCCGGAAGGCTTCTCCATCGACACCGCTGCCATCTCCACCGCCATCTTCATCACCGCTGCTGCTCCCATGAGGAGGGAGTAGTTCTCCATCGAGGCTCGGGGCTGTACCGGTAGCTATGTGGTTCATCTCTCTCCTATGTGCTTCAATACAATAATCTCATGAGCTGCCTTACATGATTGAGATTCATATGATGATGCTTGTAATCTAGATGTCATTATGCTAGTCAAGTGAATTTTACTCATGTGATCTCCGGAGACTCCTTGTCCCACGTGTGTAAAGGTGACGAGTGTGTGCACCGTGTGGGTCTCTTAGGCTATATTTCACGAGAATACTTATTCACTGTTATGAATGGCATAGTGAAGTGCTTATTTATATCTCTTTATGATTGCAATGTGTTTTGTATCACAATTTATCTATGTGCTACTCTAGTAATGTTATTAAAGTAGTTTTATTCCTCCTGCACGGTGTAATGGTGACAGTGTGTGCATCCGTGTTAGTACTTGGTTTATGCTATGATTATGATCTCTTGTAGATTATGAAGTTAATTATTGCTATGATAGTATTGATGTGTATTATTCCTCCTACATAGCATGAAGGTGACAGTGTGCATACTATGTTAGTACTTGGTTTAGTCGAATTGATCTTTCATGCACTCTAAGGTTATTTAAATATGAACATTGAATTGTGGAGCTTGTTAACTCCGGCATTGAGGGTTCGTGTAATCCTACGCAATGTGTTCATCATCCAACAAGAGTGTAGAGTATGCATTTATCTATTACTGTTATGTGATCAATGTTGAGAGTGTCCACTAGTGAAAGTGTAATCCCTAGGCCTTGTTCCTAAATATCGCTATCGCTGCTTGTTTACTTGTTTTACTTGTGTTACTACTCGCTGCAATACTACCACCATCAACTACACGCCGACAAGCTATTTTACGGCACCGTTGCTACTTGCTCATACTTATTCATACCACCTATATTTCACTATCTCTTTGCCGAACTAGTACACCTATTTGGTGTGTTGGGGACACAAGAGACTTCTTGCTTTGTGGTTGCAGGGTTGCATGAGAGGGATATCTTTGACCTCTTCCTCCCTGAGTTCGATAAACCTTGGGTGATCCACTTAAGGGAAACTTGCTGCTTGTTCTACAAACCTCTGCTCTTGGAGGCCCAACACTTGTCTACAAGAATAGAAGCTCCCGTAGACATCAAGCTATTTTACGGCGCCGTTGCCGGGGAGGAAAGGTAAAAGGTACTCACACTCCGGATCCCGGCTACTAAGCTATTTTCCGGCGCCGTTGTAAGTACTCGAAGCTATTTCCTTTAGATCCTGCAATTGCATCTTTTTGTTTCTTGTTTATACTAGTAAGGCATAATGGAAAACAAAAAAAATATGAGAGATCTTTATGAACTTTATCTTGAATTAGGACATGATGTGTTTGAAGAGAGAATTAAAAAACCCATGGAACTTTATATGCATGCTAATGGGAATGTTATTAGTATGAATGCTTTGAACACTATTGTTGCTAATGCTATGGAAAATTCTAAGCTTGGGGAAGCTGGCTTTGATGAGCATGATATTTTTAGTCCCCCAAGCATTGAGGAGAAAATTTACTTTGATGATACTTTGCCTCCTATATTTGATGATGAAAATAATAATGATAGCTACTTTGTTGAATTTGCTCCCACTACAACTAATAAAATTGATTATGCCTATGTGGAGAGTAATAATTTTATGCATGAGACTCATGATAAGAATGCTTTATGTGATAGTTATATTGTTGAGTTTGCTCATGTTGCTACTGAAAGTTATTATGAGAGAGGAAAATATGGTTGTAGAAATTTTCATGTTACTAAAACACCATTCTATATGCTGAAATTTTTGAAGTTACACTTGTTTTATCTTCCTATGCTTGTTACTTTGCTCTTCATGAACTTGTTTATTTACAAGATTCCTATGCATAGGAAGCATGTTAGACTTAAATGTGTTTTGAATTTGCCTCTTGATGCTATCTTTTGCTTCAAATACTATTTCTTGCAAGTGCATCATTAAAGCTGCTTGAGCCCATCTTAATGGCTATAAAGAAAGAACTTCTTGGGAGATAACCCATGTGTTATTTTGCTACAGTACTTTGTTTTATATTTGAGTCTTGGAAGTTGTTTAATACTGTAGCAACCTCTCCTTATCTTAGTTTTGTGTTTTGTTGTGCCAAGTAAAGTCGTTGATAGCAAGGTTGATACTAGATTTGGATTACTGCGCAGAAACAGATTTCTTTGCTGTCACGAATATGGGTCTAATTCTCTGTAGGTAACTCAGAAAATTATGCCAATTTACGTGAGTGATCCTCAGATATGTACGCAACTTTCATTCAATTTGGGCATTTTCATCTGAGCAAGTCTGGTGCCATTTTAAAATTCGTCTTTACGGACCGTTCTGTTTTGACAGATTCTGCCTTTTATTTCGCATTGTTTCTTTCTCTGTGTTGGGTGGATTTCTTTGTTCCATTACCTTCCAGTAGCTTTGAGCAATGTCCAGAAGTGTTAAGAATGATTGTGTCACCTCTGAACATGTGAGTTTTTGATTATGCACTAACCCTCTAATGAGTTTGTTTCGAGTTTGGTGTGGAGGAAGTTTTCAAGGGTCAAGAGAGGAGGATGATATACTATGATCAAGAAGAGTGAAGAGTCTAAGCTTGGGGATGCCCCGGTGGTTCATCCCTGCATATTTCAAGAGTACTCAAGCATCTAAGCTTGGGGATGCCCAAGGCATCCCCTTCTTCATCGACAAATTATCAGGTTCCTTCTCTTGAAACTATATTTTTATTCCGTCACATCTTATGCACTTTACTTGGAGCGTCTGTGTGCTTTTATTTTTGTTTTGTTATTTTCATTCTCTGAATAAATACATGCTTGTGTGGGAGAGAGACACGCTCCGCTGGTTCGTATGAACACATGTGTTCTTAGCTCATAATATTCATGGCGAAGTTTCCTCTTCGTTAAATTGTTATATGGTTGGAATTGGAAAATGCTACATGTAGTAATTGCTATAATGTCTTGGGTAATTTGATACTTGGCAATTGTTGTGCTCATGTTTAAGCTCTTGCATCATATACTTTGCACCCATTAATGAAGAAATACATAGAGCTTGCTAAAATTTGGTTTGCATATTTGGTCTCTCTAAAGTCTAGATAATTTCTAGTATTGAGTTTTGAACAACAAGGAAGACGGTCTAGAGTCTTATAATGTTTACAATATGTCTTTTATGTGAGTTTTGCTGCACCGGTTCATCCTTGTGTTTGTTTCAAATAAACCTTGCTAGCCTAAACCTTGTATCGAGAGGGAATACTTCTCATGCATCCAAAATCCTTGAACCAACCACTATGCCATTTGTGTCCACCATACCTACCTACTACATGGTATTTCTCCGCCATTCCAAAGTAAATTGCTTGAGTGCTACCTTTAAATTCCATCATTCGCCTTTGCAATATATAGCTCATGGGACAAAATAGCCTTAAAAACTATTGTGGTATTGAATATGTACTTATGCACTTTATCTCTTATTAAGTTGCTTGTTGTGCAATAACCATGTTCCTGGGGACGCCATCAACTCTTTGTTGAATATCATGTGAGTTGCTATGCATGTTCATCTTGTCTGAAGTAAGGGCGGTTTTCACAATCAAATGGTTTGAGTATGCATACTGTTAGAGAAGAACATTGGGCCGCTAACTAAAGCCATGAATCATGGTGGAAGTTTCGGTTTGGACATAAAACCTCAATCTCTTATGAGAATATTAAGCTGTTGTTGAATGCTTAAGCATTAAAAGAGGAGTTCATTATCTGTTGTCTATGTTGTCCCGGTATGGGTGTCTAAGTTGAAGAATGATCAAAAGCGAGAAATCCAATGCGAACTTTCTCCTTAGACCCTTGTACGAGGCGGCATAGAGGTACCCCTTTGTGACACTTGGTTGAAACATATGTTATGCAATGATGATCGGTGTTAACCCAAGCTAATTAGGACAAGGTGCGGGCACTATTAGTACACTATGCATGAGGCTTGCAACTTGTAAGATATAATTTACATGATACATATGCTTTATTACTACCGTTGACAAAATTGTTTCATGTTTTCAAAATAAAAGCTCTAGCACAAATATAGCAATCGATGCTTTCCTCTTTGAAGGACCATTCTCTTTACTTTTATGTTGAGTCAGTTCACCTATCTCTCTCCGCCTCAAGAAGCAAACACTTGTGTGAACTGTGCATTGATTCCTACATACTTCCATATTGCACTTGTTATATTACTCTATGTTGACAATTATCCATGAGATATACATGTTATAAGTTGAAAGCAACCGCTGAAACTTCATCTTCCTTTGTGTTGCTTCAATACCTCTACTTTGAATTATTGCTTTATGAGTTAACTCTTATGCAAGACTTATTGATGCTTGTCTTTAAGTACTATTCATGAAAAGTCTTTGCTTTATGATTCAGTTGTTTACTCATGTCATTACCATTGTTTTGATCGCTGCATTCATTACATATGTTTACAATATGATCAAGTTTATGATGGCATGTCACTTCAGAAATTATCTTTGTTATCGTTTTACCTGCTCGGGACGAGCAGAACTAAGCTTAGGGATGCTGATACGTCTCCGACGTATCGATAATTTCTTATGTTCCATGCCACTTTATTGATGATACCTACATGTTTTATACACATTTTATGTCATATTTATGCATTTTCTGGAACTAACCTATTAACAAGATGCCGAAGTGCCGGTTCTCGTTTTCTGCTGTTTTTGGTTTCAGAAATCCTAGTAAGGAAATATTCTCGGAATTGGACGAAATCAAGACCCGGGTTCCTATTTTTCCACGAAGCTTCCAGAACACCCGGGAAGGACCGAGAGGGTGGCACCTGGGCCCCCGGACCATAGGCCGGCGCGGCCCGGGCCCCGGCCGCGCCGCCTTATGGTGGCACCGCCTCGTCGCCCCTCCGACTCCGCCTCTTCGCCTATAAAAAGGTCCCAGACCTAAAACCTCGAAACGGAAAAACCACGGTACGAGAAACCTTCCGGAGCCGCCGCCATCGCGAAGCCAAGATGCGGGGGACGGAGTCTCGTTCCGGCACGCCGCCGGAACGGGGAAGTGCCCCGGAAGGCTTCTCCATCGACACCGCTGCCATCTCCACCGCCATCTTCATCACCGCTGCTGCTCCCATGAGGAGGGAGTAGTTCTCCATCGAGGCTCGGGGCTGTACCGGTAGCTATGTGGTTCATCTCTCTCCTATGTGCTTCAATACAATAATCTCATGAGCTGCCTTACATGATTGAGATTCATATGATGATGCTTGTAATCTAGATGTCATTATGCTAGTCAAGTGAATTTTACTCATGTGATCTCCGGAGACTCCTTGTCCCACGTGTGTAAAGGTGACAGTGTGTGCACCGTGTGGGTCTCTTAGGCTATATTTCACAGAATACTTATTCACTGTTATGAATGGCATAGTGAAGTGTTTATTTATATCTCTTTATGATTGCAATGTGTTTTGTATCACAATTTATCTATGTGCTACTCTAGTGATGTTATTAAAGTAGTTTTATTCCTCCTGCACGGTGTAATGGTGACGAGTGTGTGCATCCGTGTTAGTACTTGGTTTATGCTATGATTATGATCTCTTGTAGATTATGAAGTTAATTATTGCTATGATAGTATTGATGTGTATTATTCCTCCTACATAGCATGAAGGTGACAGTGTGCATACTATGTTAGTACTTGGTTTAGTCGAATTGATCTTTCATGCACTCTAAGGTTATTTAAATATGAACATTGAATTGTGGAGCTTGTTAACTCCGGCATTGAGGGTTCGTGTAATCCTACGCAATGTGTTCATCATCCAACAAGAGTGTAGAGTATGCATTTATCTATTCTGTTATGTGATCAATGTTGAGAGTGTCCACTAGTGAAAGTGTAATCCCTAGGCCTTGTTCCTAAATATCGCTATCGCTGCTTGTTTACTTGTTTTACTTGTGTTACTACTGCTTGCAATACTACCACCATCAACTACACGCCAGCAAGCTATTTTACGGCACCGTTGCTACTTGCTCATACTTATTCATACCACCTATATTTCACTATCTCTTTGCCGAACTAGTACACCTATTTGGTGTGTTGGGGACACAAGAGACTTCTTGCTTTGTGGTTGCAGGGTTGCATGAGAGGGATATCTTTGACCTCTTCCTCCCTGAGTTCGATAAACCTTGGGTGATCCACTTAAGGGAAACTTGCTGCTGTTCTACAAACCTCTGCTCTTGGAGGCCCAACACTGTCTACAAGAATAGAAGCTCCCGTAGACATCACGGTGGAGGACGCGGTGGCTATCAAGACCAACCGCGCAATGGAGGCAGCTATGATCAGCGCGGGAACAACAATTACCGCGTCAACGACAGGCGCCCCAATAACACCTATGACAACCGCGACAATGGTGGCCGCAACTACAACAATCAGCAGCAGGGGTATCACCCTCAGTATGGAGGTGGCGAACAGGGCCCCAGGCCGGTGTGTCAGGTCTGTGGCAAGGAGGGTCACACAGCGCTAAACTGTTGGAAGCGATTCCAGCATAATTATCATGGTCCTGAAAGGTCAGCAGGTGCATGTTTACCTAAGTAGGCCCAGTTCTTTCTATAATGAGCATTCGTGTCCAGGGACTTTGATCCAACTTCAGCCGATGGGGAAACTAAAAGGGATGCACCATCGGGATCTTCTCGTATTTCAACGGATCACCGGCAAGTCATTTACCGATACTTTCGATTTCCACTATTGCTTAAACACCTCACATCACGGAGTTGCCTGTCGGATCAATCTCCCGTAGACTAGGCCTCTATGGTTATGGCTTTGAGCTGTGAATAAGTGTTGAGGATTTCGCTTCCTCCGTTCATAAGATGTGAGCTCCAATTCCGCCTACCAAATCTCTCTTTCGCACAAAGATTTCCAATATTGTACCCATGGGAAAGAAGTATTTCTCGCCCCAATAGATTAGGCATATCTTACCCGCCTCATGCCCAAGGGCTGTTGCTCACTTCCTTTATGTGTCAAAGTAGGCTTTGACTAGTAGTATTTTGTTCTGTCTTACGATGGAATGAATTCGTGAAGAAAAAGGCAGTCTTCAGCCTCTTCTTTTACTTGTACAGTCTCGAACTGGAATTACTTACCTTGAGTCATAGGAAGTCAGACCGCGGTGTTAAGATACATACCTATTTGATGAATCGCTAGAAGCCAATCATTACCTATGGTTTCTTCCCCGGGTCGAAGGAACTATTTCTCACGACTCGAGTGCCAGGCATTTGCACTGTCAGTATGTTATTTCACTGGCTTCCCAAAGAGACTCGCTCTGGTGGACCATGCTTACTGATCCTCATGATCTTAGTTTGATTATGTCACGTCTAAATCAGATCCTGAAGCCGCGCTAAGTGCATTCGCGGGTGGAGACACATAGCAGGGTGTGAAATGTGATTTCAGTTACCGTTTCCTTTTCCCCGTCAACATTACCAACAATGGAATCTTTCATTTCAAGCTTAGCCTATTTGTGCTCAACTGGTAATAAACCGAGGTCAATCACTGGAAATGCCTACCCCCAAAAGCAAATCTAAAAAGAGAACATATTGATGAAATAGGTTGCCCCACAGGTGTGTTATTGCCTCAACACCATCAACACTGGCCCGGGCTCCCCTTCCTCCGAGGAATACCTCGCTATTTTTCAACCACTGGAAGAGTTAGGTCTTTCAATTCCTTCTTCCATTTATGATTGAGATCCTTGGTCTACCACTGGAATTTCGAAATAACCCGAACATTGCTTTCGTCATATCTTGAAAGATCGAAGGCTTTATCATTTGCTTTATCCACACCAGCATGTGTCTCTATTTAAGAGGCTAGTAAGCCAGATTGTACTCGTGGCCAAAGTCATATTCTAGTTGTATACACCCATTTCACTACTTGATGTCCTACATATATGCAGGACAACATCACGGACGCCCTCTCTCGCGCTCTTTTTTTTTTTGCTCGAACGGCGTCAAAACAGGACATATGCCCCTCCTCCATATTCAGATCGAGCGGAAGCATAGCCGTTGCGCTCTTCTATGCCTTTCCTCATCCCTCCCTCGCTCATGCAGCCCTGCTAGTGGAATAGCCACGGTCGGCATGTGCGTTTGTCGGGACCAATGCGGTATGTTTTCTTTAGAACTACCAATGCGATAGCTTAGGAAGGCGAAACGCTAATACATAGTGTCGAGTGGAAGATGCATGGATAGTAAACTACGCGTTGGCAAAATCAGTTTGAAATATTTGGTTTGTTACTTTAATGCCTATTTGTACAGGTCATGTGAGGGTACTTGTTCTAAAAAGATCGAGTGTAGTGGCATTTGGTGTGTAAATAGTACCAGTATGACACCATGCAGAGACGTCATGTGTTTAACCCTATAATAGTCCCTCCTTTCGTTAATATGTCTTTAACTTCAAATCTCACCTACATTTAGAGAACCTGGTTCTCTAAATGTAGATTGAGCTTTGACATGATTTTTTTTTGGAGTTGTAGATATCTCATAGATATGTTGTATGATGTTTTCGTATTTTGTAAATATGATGTTTATAAACTAATATTATGATCTCACCTAATTGAGAGATCGTATATAAGCCCCGCTCACCCCCCCCCCTCCCACAGTCCCACCACCACCATCACCACACACAAAAGAGGATACACAATACTGATATGAAAAGACCAGAACAACACACCATGGCCAGTGTCGTTGCCTAATCGACGGTACCCCGGAGGAGGGATCCTCACGAGGGGAAGAAGAAGTGGGGGCCATAGGGCGGAGTGCACACGGGACGGTGGTACGCGAGTTACCCAGCTTCGGAACTCCTGCACGATGACAGGGCCTACTGCTGCTTGTCTGGAATTATCTGGGCGCTTTCGCGTTGTTACAATGAGTTGTGTTCGTTGCCTCTAGGGCTCCCGGGATCCGGCTTATAAAGGCGCACGGATCTAGGGTTTACATGGAGAGTCCTAGCCGGATTACAGATAGCCTAACTACGGTACAACATCTTGTCGTGCACGTCACGGATCCGCCTTCCATATACGTCGTACCGGATCCGGGTTCCTCATGGGCCTCCATGGATCCGGGTTACTCCTATTGTCGGTACGGATCCGGCCTGCTGATCCTGGGCTGGACTTCTTCCTTCATGATCAACAGCAACTGGGCCGCCCGACGGGCCACATGCCTCATCACCATCTGTGGGCCACCCGGGCTTGCCGGATCTAGGCACTGTCGATGGTACACCCATGAAGTATACCCACAACAGTAGCCCCCAGAGTTCTCCGAGTTTCGCCTGCAGTTTCCGCCATGCTTCTGCCGTAAGTTTCCGGCATCGTTGGTAACGCGGAGAAACTTGAAGAGCTCCAACTTTGCATTTTCTTCTTTTCCCAACTTTCAGTCGGAAAATGCTCTCATCCTGCGGGACTTCATCCATCGACATTCCAAAGAACATTTCCGGGTTACTCCCTGCTCGCGAATGGAAGCTTACTTACTCTCACGCAATTACCCGGAATCTTAAAAGACTCAAACGGTTCCGCCAATTCTGGCGCCATTTTCGCGCGATTTCTGCGGTAACTTATCTCTAGCCATTTTTACTGCTAGGGTTTGGGACACGTGTCACGCATCCAACGGTGCGACGCTTGCGTTCCGACCACAGGATGCGGAACACGAATCTTATCCCCTCAGCCTATAAATATCAGCCGTCGACCCCTTTACCCCTCATTCACCCCCCTTTTCACCTCTCCGCCGAGCGCCGCCCGAGAGCTCCTCCTCCGCCGCACCGGAACCTGCCGGAGTCGTCGCCGGAGCATCCCCGGAGTAAGTCCACCACCGCAGTGTTCTTCGTGTTCATAACTCCGGCGAGCCTCCGCAACTCCGACCACCGCGCGCCATTACGGTAAACCTTCGAGCTCCACTTTCGCGCCGTAGTTGGTAGGGATGAACTTGGAGAAGACGATGTGGGATCCGACTATGAGAATTTCCGCCAAACTTTTTTCTCCAGATGTCTTCAACAACTCCGCCTCCGACCTCGGAACCGATCATGGCGACGCCAATCTCCTCCGCCCCTCCTCCCTTTGTTCCAGTCAGGCTGGATCCTTCAAAGGATTCCGGCAAGGAGGCTGAGAGGACCACTGCTCACCCGGAGAACACCTCCGGGGCGGGTCAAACGGAGCACCAAGCGGAAGAGGTCACGAAAAAGTCGAAAGCTCGGAAGCGTGACTCTGAAGCTAAAGGAAAATGGTGGCCTTGTACCACCACTGAGATGGAACTGAAGAACCTCGAGTCGGAGGGCTTTCTGCAACCCGGAAGCTGGAGGTCAGTTCCGAATGAACTTGCTCCGGCTCCGAGGGACGATGAGATGGTGCTGACGAAGGCGCTGGTGGAGCGCGGATTTTCATTTCCGCCTTCTGATTTCTTCCTGGAGATTCTGAAGACGTATGGACTTCAGCCCCACAACATTTCTCCAAACAGCTTACTCGCCATCAGCAACCACGTCGCCCTCTGCGAAGGCCATCTCCGGGTAACCCCTGAGATTTCTCTGTTTCAACACTTTTTCTCTGTAAAGAAGATCCGACAGTCCGGCGAACTCGCCACATGCGGATCCATCACTTTTATGCTCCGCCCGGGCCGCGTCTACCCCCCCACCGACCGCCATGAATCTGCAAGGTACTGGTCCGGGGGTTTTTTCTATCTGAAGGACGTCTCCGACCCCGCGAGTGCGCGGAAACTTCCGGCTTTCAAGAACTGCCCCGCCAACGAGCTTCCGTCATGGACGCATCGCCTCCACTTCTCCGACTCGCCTCGCGCCGACCCGCGGCCGTCAGGCGGATCTGCAAGCTCACGGAGGAGGGACTGACGGGGAAGGACCTAACCCTTTCTTGGTTCACCAAGCGGATCCAGCCGCTGCAACACAGGGACCGCCTGATGTTTGAATACACTGGGCGCGACGATCCGATGCGCGCCACCAAAGACAACCTTTCCGCCGACGCCCTCGACAAGAGGATCCGGGTCCTCATCAAGATCTCACGTGAACTCCATGTTCACGTGTGCAACAAAGACATCCATACAAATGGATCCGGAACCGCGGTACGTCGTCTTGACTTTGGTCTTGTTATTTTTCTTCACTTTTTCATCTAAGTGTTTAACTTTGTATCAGCTCGAGGCGCTTGAAGAAAGTGAACTCGGAACTCTCCTCCGAGTCCCCTCCACCAGCAACGCGGACCCGGAAGCCGCATCGGAGACGGAAGCTCCCGAGGCTTCCCGCCCCACTAAGAGGAAGAAGCCAGCTCCTTCCAGCCCCCGTGCAAAACGCGCCCGCGATGTGCTCAGCATTGCGGCTACCCGGAAATTGGAGGCGGAAAAGAAGCGCCTGTCGCTAATTAACACTAGCAACAGAGGGCAGCCTGCCATCCAGCACTTCTTCAAACCTTCCGGGTAAACGTCCACTTCCGAGTCCCAAGTCCTGATTCAACACTCGTTCTTATACTTTGTTTTTTCCTGAAGCTCCGGAAGCCAGCCCCCCAAGGCACCAAAGGTCCTTAAGAAGAGAACCAAGCCATCTCCGGCTTCGTTTCCAATTACTCCTGAGGTTGAGGTTCCGCCCAAGGCGTCATCCACCTCCAAGCCGGATCCAAAAGATGTCATCAATGTTGATGACCTTCCTGAAGACCCCGCTCACCATGGCGACTCCGCCAAGGGGACCTCCTCACCCGCTCCTCCGCCAGATCAGCCAAGCTCCGCTTTCGCGGGGCCTACTAACGAAGAACAGGAGCAAAAGGCTAAGCTCTTCCAAGTTGCCAACGCGACCCGAGTCAACCTCCAACCGACTCCGTCCCTACAAAAACTTACTCTTGCACAACGTCACGCGGAAGTTTCCGCCATGCTGAACAAAGTATGGGGAAAACCGGAGGAAGAAGTGAGTTATCTCGCCGAGCTGGAAGACAGCCTGAAGGAGTTTTTCGCCAAGCACAAGGAAGTGCGGCAGGTAATACTAGCCCCCAAGCATTGGGTGATATATTTCCGTGTAACATGTATTAACCGATGCTTTCCCAAAAAATGTACCTTAGGCGGAAATTTAAAATGTTTGTACCAAGACTAAATTCCTCGCTAGCCCCCAAGATTTTAAATATCCGACTAACTCCTTGCTGCTTCACAGACCACGCGGAAACTGCACGAAGACCTGCGTGTGCATGTGCTGGAGCAGATCACGGAGATCGAGGGGCTGCGCCAGCATGCGGAAAATAGCCAGAAGGCTATCCAGCTGCTTGAGACCCGCCTTCAAGGTACGAGATCCGGGTCTGAACCTTTTGTTCTGATATAATTGTTCAGGATGCATAATATGTGCAATTTTGTTTATGCACAGAAGAAACTGCCAAGCACTCCAAGTTTGACGAGCTGTCCGCCAAGGTTCAGGTGCTTGAGGCGGAGAACCAAACCCTCAAGGACTTTGTGGAGAAATCCGCGTCCCAGGAGAATCAAGCGAGGAAAGCGCTCTCCGAGAAGCATGCCCGAGACAAGGCGGAACTGATTGACAGACTGGAGAAAAGCCAGGGCCGTGTGATCTCCGTGATATCCAAGAACAGAGTTCTGGAGGAGGAGGCGGAGGCTGTTGACAAACTTATCTTCCGTAAGCATTTTTCCGCGTCGTTGCTCCGACTATCTTGTATGATTCCTTTCTGTCGGAACTAAACCGCTTTCTTCCACAGCAAGCCTTGGCTTCGAATGGACCAAAGAGTCAAACCTTTCGAGGACGGAGGCGTATGAGGAAGCGCGTAAATCGATTGACGCGTTATTTGAAGCCTGTCGCGGAATCGCCACGGCTCTGTCTCTGAAGAAGGCCAAAACCACAGTCATCGATACGATGACCAAGCTTATGGGACTGGTGCCGGATTTCATCAAGGACTGGCAGAAGTCGTCAGCACGCGGAGTCGCCTCCCTAGTCTTGGCCACTTGCAAGGCTCACTTCCCCTCACTCAACATGGCGACTGTCGCACGCGGAGCCCCCAAGGGTTCCGATATGAGCGCCCTCCTCACGGAAACCGAAGGCTATGAACAGCTGTTTGTCAGGCGAGTGGATCACTCGTTCTGGTATAGCAAGCATGATCTGCCCGAGGGGTTTTCCGATGCTGAGGAAGAAGCAGGTGAGCCGGAGTATTACGGGGAAGGATCCGGGTCAAGCAGCGAACATTCCGGAGGAAGCTCTGGCGACGTCTCCGAAGCCGGATCTGGTGACAGTGATGATGGCTCCAACTACCAGCAATCTGAAGAGGATGACTCCGAGTAGAGTTCCTGTTTTAAACAATGAAACAAGTTGCATCATTTTGGCCCCAGAGTGGGTTTGTAATAAGACTTAAATTCTTAAGTAGCTAGGGACGAAACAATTATGCATGGGCGGAAACAACTTATCCTGCTATCCTTTAATATTATTCTGCATGTTTCGTTTATGTCGGAAAGCAAGTGCTGATGTCGTTGTTTTCCGGCTTGCCCGCTTGACCTTCCACGAGCCGGAAAACCTTAGCCGGAAACGCCGCAGCGGCGACGAAGCCCAATGGCAATCCGTCCATAACCGCGGAAACAAGCCCCCAGGCATCGGTGCCGGAAATCGCTACTAGGAATCCACGAGTTCGCAACAGATAACAACTTAATCAGAAAACTTAAGCTTACGTCCTAAAGGACGATTTTTTGAAAATCACAACTTTCGTACACGCCTAGGCGGAAATATCCAGCTCTGCGGTTTTAGTCGGAAAACATACACGATCTAAAAATGAACAAGTAAAGGAGGTAAAAGACTCGAGAGAGTGAACCAAAAGCTTTATTTCATTGATCATGTATAACTATTACAGAGTTTGCAACTCGGAAAAAATATGCTAAGTGTGGAAAGGACGTAGCTGTGCGATGTTCCAGGGACGATCTGTCTCGTCGTAGATGTCATCCGGATCCTCACGCTTGCGTTTCCGGTGCCAATTGGCAGGTCTGTCCCTTAGCTCGCGGAAATCAACAAGGTAGTACGACCCGTTGTGAAGCACTTTGCTAACGACGAAAGGTCCTTCCCATGGAGATTGCAGCTTATGGTCTTTCACTCGTCGAAGGCGGAGGACCGGGTCTCCCGCCATGAAGGAGCGATTCCGGACTCGACGACCGTGATAACGTCGGAGCTTCGCCGGTAGATGGCGGAGCGCCGGTCAGCTAAATTCCGAGCTTCCTCGATCGGGTCCACGGATAGCTGTCCGGCCTCGTCAGCTGTTTCTTCATTATAGGCGGAAACTCGCGGTGAATCGTGGATGATGTCGGAGGGAATCACGGCTTCGGATCCGTATACCAGGAAAAATGGTGTAAACCCTGTTGACCTGTTAGGGGTAGTTCGCAAACTCCACAAGACAGCGTCCAGTTCATCAGCCCAAGCTCCAGCTGCTCGTCGCAGCGGTTCTTCGAGGCGTGGCTTGATTCCTGATAATATTAGACCGTTAGCCCTTTCAACTTGACCATTGGATTGTGGGTGAGCCACAGATGCAAGGTCCAATCGAATCCCCATTGTCTCGCAATAATCCTTCAATTCCCCCTGAGCGAAGTTCGTGCCATTATCTGTTATGATGCTGTGTGGGATGCCGAATCTCATCACGAGGCTGCAGACAAATTTTAGTGCCGTAGCACCATCGGCTTTTCTCACTGGCTTTGCCTCGATCCACTTGCTGAATTTGTCAACAGCGACCAGGAGGTATTCAAAACCGCCAGGAGATGATCTTTTTAACTTACCAACCATATCGAGCCCCCAGACCGCAAACGGCCAAGTGATAGGTATGGTCTTCAGCTCTTGGGCTGGAGCGTTTGGTTGAGTAGCGTAGTACTGACAACCTCGGCAGGTCTTGACTATTTTGTCAGCATCTTCTTTAGCTGTGAGCCAATAAAAGCCTAGCCGAAAAGCTTTTGCAACGAGTGACCTGGGGGCGGCATGATGCCCGCAATCCCCTGAGTGGATCTCTCTGAGGATTTCAATGCCATCTTGATTAGAGACGCATTTGAGAAATACCCCTGCTGCACTTCGTTTGTAGAGCTGTCCATCAACAATTGTGTAGGACCGTGCTCGTCTGATGATCTGGCGCGCGAGGACCTCGTCCTCCGGCAACTTCTGATCGATGAGGTAATCCAGGAAAGGCTGTGTCCAGGCCGGAATGGTAACCAATACCTCTCTGGCCGGAGACACTGCCACCTCTGGGTTTTCCGGGTTAGCGCCCTTCACCGAGGGTATCCGGAGATGCTCCAGGAAGATTCCGGGCGGAATTGGCTTTCTGCCGGATCCGAGCTTGGATAGCATGTCTGCCGCTGTGTTATCGTCTCTCCTGACGTACTTGACTTCGTATCCGAGGAAGCACTTGGCGATCTCATCAACTTCGTCTCTGTAGGCTGCCATGACGGAATTTCTGGCGTTCCAGGTTCCGGCTACTTGTTGTGCCACCAAGTCGGAATCTCCACAGCATATGATGTGCTTGATCCCAATTTCTTTAGCGATGCGCAGACCGTGTAGTAGAGCCTCATATTCCGCCATGTTATTTGTAGCTTCGAAGTGGATCTGCAGAACATACTGCAGCTCTTCTCCGGTAGGGGACTTCAGGGTGACTCCGGCTCCCGAGCCTTGATGCTGCTTGGATCCGTCGAAGTGCATGACCCATGTTTTCGGTTCCGGCTCCGGACTTGCATCCGGAGCTTCGTCCAATCCGCAACGAAATCTGCCAAGACTTGGGATTTTACCGCAGTCCTTGGCTTGTAAGCGATGTCGAAGGCGGATAATTCAATGCCCCATTTAGCCGTCCGTCCTGTTGCGTCAGCGTTGTTGAGAATTGTTGACAGCGGAGCCTTGCTCACAACTGTTACTGGGTGCTCTTGGAAGTAATGTCTCAGCTTCCTGCTGCCTAGGAACACACCATAAGCTAGCTTCTGAAAGTGAGGGTATCTTTGTTTTGACTCCGTCAGCACCTCGCTTATGTAGTAGACAGGTCTTTGGACGTCGTATTCGTGACCTTCTTCCTTTCGCTCCACCACGATGACAAGGCTGATGACCTTGTTGGTAGCTGCCAGATAAAGGAGCATTGGCTCTGACTCTGCTGGGGCTGCCAAGATAGGCGGGGAGGTAAGTATTTCCTTCAACCCTCGAAGAGCTGCGTCAGCTGCGTCGTCCCGGCACAAATTTGTCTCGTTTTCTTCAGCAACTTGTACAGAGGTAGCGCCTTCTCGCCAAGACGGCTAACAAACCTACTGATTGCTGCGACGCAACCAGTTAGTCGTTGCACATCTTTGAGACAAGTTGGTCGTTTGATACACAGGATTGCCTTGATCTTTTCCGGGTTAACCTCAATGCCTCTGTGAGAGACTATGAAGCCAAGGAGTTTTCCGGCTGGCACGCCAAAGACGCACTTTAGCGGATTCAACATCATCTTGTACCTGCGGAGGTTGTCGAAGGTTTCTGTGAGGTCGCTGATCAGGTCGGATCCTTTCCGGGTCATGACCGCGATGTCGTCGACGTAGGCGTGCACGTTCCGGCCAATTTGGTCCTTCGAGCACCGCCGCATCGTACGTTGGTAGGTGGCACCTGCGTTTTTCAAACCAAAAGGCATAGTAACATAGCAGTAAGTACCAAACGGGGTAATGAATGAAGTCGCCTTTTGGTCGGATTCCTTCATCCGTATCTCGATGGTACCCGGAATACGCATCAAGAAAACACGAAGTTCCGCCCCGCCGTCGAATCAATGACTTGGTCAATGCGCGGCAAGGGGAACGGATCCTTCGGGCAATGCTTGTTCAAGCCGAGTAATCGATGCACATTCTTAGTATTTCAGTGTTCTTTTTGGGTACAAGGACGGGATTCGCGACCCAATCGGTGTGGATAACTTCTATTACAAAACCTGCTTCTAGTAACTTTGCTAGTTCCATTCCTATGGCGCGGCGCTTCTTATCTCCAAAGCGTCGCATAGCTTGCTTCACCGGTTTAGCCCCCGGATTTATGTTGAGGTAGTGCTCGGCGAGTTCCCTAGGTACTCCGGACATGTCAGAAGGTTGCCATGCGAAGATATCCATGTTAGCGCGGAGGAACTCGACGAGCGCGCTTTCCTATTTGGGGTCCATGTTGGCTCCGACCGAAACCTGCTTGGAAGCGTCGCCTGGGATGAGGTCGTGCTTCTTGGTTTCTATCGCGGCCTTGAAGGAGGTTTTCTGCTCGGAGATCTGCTTCTTGGTGGTCTGCATCTCAGTCGGATCCACCGCGGCTCTATAGCCTTTCAGCTCTTCTCCGGATATGACAGACTCTGCGAAGGCGGCTTCGCCCAACTCGCATTCATGAGCCTTTTTGTAGTCTCCGGTTATGGTGATCATACCATTAGGACCCGGAATCTTGAGCTTGTTGTAGATATAGCATGCTCTTGCGTGGAACTTGTGGTAGGTGGGCCTGCCGAAGATGACATGGTAGGAGCTCTTGAAGGGCACAACTTCAAACGTGATCTTTTCTTGGCGGAAATTGTGAACATCGCCGAAAGCCACGGGAAGTGTGATGCTGCCTAGGGAATTCGCCTTCTTACCAGGAACCACGCCGTGAAACTCAGTGTTGCTGTGTTTGAGCTGTTCCTTGGTGAGGTTCATCCGCTCCAGAGTCTCCAGGTACATGATGTTCAAGCTGGCTCCGCCATCCATGAGGCACTTGGAGAAATCATACCCGTCGATGCGAGGACTTACAACCAAGGCGTAGCATTCTCGTGGCACAATGGCAGGGTGATCCTCCCTATCAAATGTGCACGGAAATTCCGACCACCTGACATACTGCGGCACAGCCGGAACTGTGGCGTTCAGGATCCGGGTAGCTGATTTTGTAGCACGGACTGTTGGGGTTCCGAGGAAGGTGTGGTAAGCCCCCACGCTCTTTTTCTCGAAGGGGTTGGATTTACCTGCGGATCCGGCTTTGGGATCCGGCGAGTTATCATCCTCGTCCATCGCCTCGGAACTGTCGTCCTCTTTATCCTTGTTCTTGCCCTTGTTACCTTTGCCGCGTGGGCGGTGCTTCCGGGCTCGCTTGTATCCTGCCTCCGGGTCATTCTTTAGGTCGTTGACCCACTTGCAGTTGCGGTTGGTGTGAGTGGACTTCCCTGTAGCCGGATCCAAGTGGGCCAGGCAGGGCATGTCTCTGTACTCCTCGTAAGTTTGCGGGGCGCGGGATCCGCCAGCTGTGACCTCTGTGCCATGCCGTCGACCCCTGCCGGCTCCGCCTCCACGGCCGCGTCCTCTTCCGCCTCCTGAACCTCCGCGTTGGAACGCCATGGCAACCATGTCGGATCCGCCACTCTTCTGGTCATCAGGGTTTTTGCGTTTATGGCCGCTGCTGTTGCCGTTATCACGGTTCTTCTTCTGTTGGTGTAGGGGGATTGCTGTAGCTGCGATATCACCGCCTGCGTCGTCATCGGCGGCAGTGTGGTCACTGGCAATGGAGATCATTTCATCCAAAGTCAATTTATTTGCGTTAGCTAGACAAGTGAGCTTATGCCTCAGCAATCCTCCTCTTTGCAGTCCACCAATGAAGGCGTACATGGCAGTGGTGTGGTCGACGTTTTCGCACTCGTTCCTGCATGCCAACCATCGTGTGAGGAAGTTTCTTGAGGTTTCTCCCTTCTTCTGGATACAAGCTTGTAGGTCGCTTGCCGTGGCAGGTCTTTTGTAGGTGCCCCTGAAGTGTTTCTCGAACGCGGTCTTCAGGTCAAACCAGCAAAAGATGGAGTTCTTCTCGAGGTCGCTGAGCCAGATCCGGGCTGGGCCTACAAGGTACAACTGGAGCATGCGGCAGGCGATATTAGGGGTTCCTCCGGCGAAGGTTACTGCATTATAGTAATCCTCAATCCAGGTATCCGGCCTTTCGGTGCCATCATAATGCTTCAAGTTTCCGGGTAGCTTGAGGGAGCTCCTTGGCTTTGGTTCCTCTCGAATCATCCTGCCAAAGCACTTCGGTCCGATGTAGTCGGTTCCGTATTCGTTGAGGCGTTCCCGTGCGTCGCGCGAGCCGTGACGGGGGGACTGTGAGCGAGAGCGAGATCTCCGGCCACCGCCTCCGCCTCCACCTCCGCCGCCACCGCTAGGTGGTGGTGAGGGAGACCTGCGAGGGGGCCGATCCGACTTCTTGCTTCCGCCTTCAGATTCTCCCCGGCCCTCGCGGTGCTGGCTCCGGCTCCTGTGGCTGCCTTCGCCATGACGCTGGCTGCCCTGGTCGTTCCGGCTCCGGCGGGGCTCCGGGTCGCGCTCCTCATTCCGGCTCCTTCTGGGCTCGGGCTCACGATCGTTGTTCTGATTCCGGCGAGGTTCCGGCGTGCGCTCCCTGTTCCTGTTTCTTGAGGGCAGCAGGTTGTCGCGGATAACAATTCCACCTTGCCCCTGAGGCCTGGTGTTTCCGGCTGGACTACGGCGGCGAGGGGGACGCGGGTAACCATTGGGCGGAGGAGAGGGGTTGCGGTACTTGTTCCGTCCAGGGTACATTGGATCCTTTCCCTTTCTCGGATCTGACGGTGGCGTCTTTGATGGTACGGGGATCGGATTTGGGTGTTCCCTGGTTTTCCGCCTGCGTTCCGAGGATCCGGTTCGCGATTCGTCATCTCGATGGCGATTGTCGTAGGCGTCCTTCTGCGCAGTGGAGACGCAATGCTCTGGGTTAGATTCCAACTTGCGCGAAGTGTCTGCCTTGCTCTGCTGCCTTACTGCTGAAGCAACGAGCGTGCGAACGTAGTCGATGTCAATCTCCTCGTTCGTTTTCTTCAAGATTTCTGCAGCCTTCGTCATATTGTCCTTTGGAGTTGCGAGCGGCTGCTGTACTGTGGGGGTGGCGAAGGTAATCTTGCGGGGAGGGATGGCTTCACGCCTGATCCTAGCTTCCTCTTCTTCAACGAATTTCACCTTTGCCTCCCAGTGCTTTTCGAGTTCCCTGACTTTTGCAAGAGATTCATCGACCTCGCGGTCCTTCTTCTGGAAGTGGGCCACAAAGTTGGCAGCTTCTGTCCTTTCGTCCAGCATCGCAGCTGCGGTGTTTGCGAACTTTTTGGCAGTAGCCAGCATCCCCTGTCTTGCTGCTTCTAGAGCTTCCGGATCTGCGTCAGGGGTTATTGGTTTGTTGAGAACGTCCGACTTTGCGACCAAGTCCATGCGTGCTTGCGCGACCATCTCTTCAGGCGACAGGAGGCTTTCCGAGGAAGAATCCTTGCGGGGGCGCTCCCGCGACATTGGAGATCCTTGGTGGGACGGTTGGGGGTCGGATTGGGTTCCCAATTCTTCTGATTCGATCCCTTCCAGTGCCGCGACGGTTGCAAGTACCTGCTTCGGTTGGGTGGAATCGACTTCAGGCTGTTCACCGTATCCGAGTTCATGCACCTTGCGATCGAACTTTTCCGTGTCCATAGAGGAGGAATCATCGGTTGTTGGGCTCAGGTTGCCCAGAATTGACTCTTCCGCCGGAATTCCGCTTTCTCCGACAGCCTCTTGCTGATCCGGAGCAGCGTTGTTTTCCGGGGCCTCGACCTGCTCGGGACCAGCTCCGGCTTCCTGAGGGGCGGTTCCGGCGGTATGGGCCAAGAAGTGTACAAAGTGACACCTTTGCTTTTCTAACACCTGGGAGACCCGAGCGGATCTCGCATTGGTCTTCCACCATTATTTCCTGCTCAGGGGCGGATTGGGTGGGTTTTGATTTTTCCAGATCTAAGGCGGAATCTTCGCTAGGAAGTTCCTGCGTCTCAGATCGGATCTTTGCGACTGCGTCCTGCTCAGCGGCGGTCGCGTCAGCGTTACTTACCAGTGGGTTTCCGTCGGAATCGACGGTTTCCCCGATGAAGATGTGAATGCCGCCGACTGGGACGATGGAGAGCTTGATGGGGTCGGTTTTAGCCGGAATCCAATACTCATCCGGAGGGACGATCGGCAGATTTCCGGCGTAAAGGACGCGCCCCACAGCGATGGTGTCGTCGTAGCTTCCCATGGCGGAACCCTCCCGGTTCCGGCCTCCAGACGCCGCAGGCCCCACGGTGGGCGCCAACTGTCGTTGCCTAATCGACGGTACCCCGGAGGAGGGATCCTCACGAGGGGAAGAAGAAGTGGGGGCCATAGGGCGGAGTGCACACGGGACGGTGGTACGCGAGTTACCCAGCTTCGGAACTCCTGCACGATGACAGGGCCTACTGTCGCTTGTCCGGAATTATCCGGGCGCTTTCGCGTTGTTACAATGAGTTGTGTTCGTTGCCTCTAGGGCTCCCGGGATCCGGCTTATAAAGGCGCACGGATCTAGGGTTTACATGGAGAGTCCTAGCCGGATTACGTATAGCCTAACTACGGTACAACATCTTGTCGTGCACGTCACGGATCCGCCTTCCATATACGTCGTACCGGATCCGGGTTCCTCATGGGCCTCCATGGATCCGGGTTACTCCTATTGTCGGTACGGATCCGGCCTCGCCGATCCTGGGCTGGACTTCTTCCTTCATGATCAACAGCAACTGGGCCGCCCGACGGGCCACATGCCTCATCACCATCTGTGGGCCACCCGGGCTTGCCGGATCTAGGCACTGTCGATGGTACACCCATGATGTATACCCACAACAGCCAGAATGAGGGGAACCGGCGTAGATGGAGGTACGATGACCTTGCCTGGCCGGTAGGGTTTGCTCTCTGATCTAATTGGATTTATCAATATCTGCGACTAATTCTTTGTCAGGTGAGATCTACCAATTTTATGAGCGATTCATGTGTAATTGAAAAAATTTATGCAATTGCAGCCTCATGTGCAAATCGATGCCGCTCCCGGTGTCCGCTAAGCTCCGGTCGACCTAGAATTAGCAAAAACAGCATGTTGCACCCGACAACTCTGGGGTGCCATGGTTTCGTAATAAAATCCAGTGACCTGTATCCCGTTTGAACCCAAATCCAGTGACATGAGTCCACCTAGCTGTTCCTCGATGACCAAAACTACCACATCGCCGTCGCGAGGGTTGGTAAGTGGCAAGTGTATATTGTGGGCAGACTGATATGTCAGTCCGTCACTGTATACTACGTATAAGTCTGTAAGAAACGAACTGATCCATTCTTCGGTTCATCCTTGCCTAGTTCAAGCGCGGACTCTGTATCGTGGACGAACAACAGATTCTTGGCCATCTTCACACGGTAGTCGGTAGACGGACAGTGACGGAGCTGGCTTGGTGAGTTGGTGGCACCTCCATCAAAATTAGTCAAACATTAGCCGGCCCAACATTTCCCGCGTATGTCGGTCGTGAGCATCCATGACCAGCAGCTGGTTCCAAACCAGTTAACCAAAGACTGTCTCGAAACACCTTTGCACGAGCATCCGGCTGGCGCAGATAAGATTTGTTTAATTTCTTAGTACTCTACCATCTGAATTAATTAACTCGATTTTATCTAGATACGAATCATGTTTGTTGACTAGATATATTTGTGTGTACACAAAGCTCAGTCAATTAATATGAATCAGAGGAGCAAGAAAATTACTATTACCTCCGTTTTAAAATATAAGCATTTCTTTGTTAGGGAACTTTTCTGCATTTGATCTCTCGTATTAAATCTTTAGCTAGCAATAGTAGTGGGTGTGTATTTGTTAAAATGAAAGCGATCGCATGTTAGGGTTAGCCATAGTGTTACAAATCTTGCGAGGCTTCAAAACCGCACTGTTTTTTGGTTGGATTCTGGACTTGAAGCTGTTCTTCAGGATCTGGACCATGATCGCCTTGTAACCACGCCTGCTTAATAAAGTTCCTCTTTTACCCATAAAAAAATATAAACATTTCTAAAAAAGTTAGTTCAATTTTTTAAAGGCTCCCTCTGTCCATTAAAAAATATCTTAGATTTATTTAAATTTAAGTGTAGATTTGTCTAAATTTAGATGCATTTGTGCACCAAAAATATATTCTTATGGAGGAGTGGTACTTATTTGGGTTAAACAAAATCACTACTCCTCCGGATGGATCTCAATTTGTTTCGAGGCGGTAGTAGAAATGAGAGGGAAAATGGTCTGCTTGTGCGCCTCATGCGTATCGTAGTCGATATCATCGTCCTCGAGGCCCTCTAGGCGGGCCTCAATGCACTGGTGTTGAGCATCGTTGTTGGACTCGAACCAGCGCGACCCATAGCAGCGACTCCACGATGTATGTCGTGTCCCGACATAGATCTAGCGGCAGGAAGGCCCGCGTGCACAGGATCTCTGAGCCGTGAGATGGACGTGGGTGGGAATGGCAGGGACAGGAACCCTCACGACAAGGGCCTCCGGCGTAAGGGTGGGTCGTCTCCCCCTTGACGTACACACGCCGCTCCGAACACGGCACGCGAGGTGGCCACTTGGCCATGGGCATGGGAGCGCGGAAGACCATGCGGCCTCCATTGCCACCACCACCTGACCTGCTTGCTTTGTGGTCGTTGCGACCAGGATGGAACCACTTGCCGCCGCCCTTCGACATGGCCATCGGAGGAGGTAGTGGCTAGGGTTAGGGAGGTTTTGGCTGTCAATGGCCTGCAACTTTGGACCCGTCGCCACCTCGCCTCCCTCAGTCAACGACAGGTGGCTCCGCTTATTTTCCAAGAGAACACAAGCATAGTCTGTGGCAACCGTAAACCCATCCCAAATTTGATCTGAAAATGCTGATCAACATGACACAAACAACCGTGCGGTCCGTTTACGCATAGCCGTTGGACCATCGTCTTTAGACCGCAAACACCGACGGATACAATCTACCTGTCTATGGTGGTCCGATGGAGATGGTCTAAAACAAGATAAGATATGGCAGCTCACCCAAAGACAAATCCGCGATGTCCTTTGCGCTTGCGCCTGCACTGCATGCGTGCTAGTTTCATGCAGGCCTTAACTCCGCGCCACAACAGCCTGGAGTAGCTAGCCCGTTTCATGCACGCTCTGGCTGGTCGCTGGTTTCATGCTGCGAGCTTTAACTCCGCGCCATATATACATCCATGCAAATGCGTAACGTACGCAACGTGTCCTGTTGCGATCCGTCGGTCGCCAGATCAAAGACTTCAAAGCAATCCATCCTAGACGCGACTGCACCTACCCCACGAACCGGTCCGCGTACGTTGGGTGTGATCGATCCGTTTTGCTGCTTTGCTTCTCTGCCCAAATTAAGTCTTCCCTTACCTACCATCCTCTCGATCCCCGCCGGTCCATCTCCACCTTGCCACAGCAGCCTCTTGCCGTTTCGCCGTTATATATACCACTTCGTCTCCTTGCCCGTTCGTCGCGTCCCATTCAGCCATTGTCTCTGCTTCCCCCAGCTGGCCCTGCTGTTGCTGGTGTTGAGCTGTGCAAGCAAGCGCGTTTAATCGTCGATCGAGATGGCCGGCGGTGTGGTGGAGGAGCTGGTGGAGAAAGCCGGCGGGTGCGCGGTGATCGACGGCGGCTTCGCCACGCAGCTGGAGGCGCTCGGCGCCGACATCAACGACCCGCTCTGGAGCGCCGCCTGCCTCATCACCAAGCCCAACCTCATCAAGGAGGTAATTTACCTTAACTTAACCGGCCGGCCGGACGACGTGCCTGCATGCACAAGCCTCATGCCAATGCCATGAGTATGAGTTCATGACGAGTATATGATCTGTCCTTCTCTCCTTCCTTGGCTCCCTGCGCACGCTATACCAACACGGCACGATGCGCCAACTGATTAATTACTTAATATAACCTTCTTCCCTCAAAATAATAATACTAATAATCTTACCTGGTATTTGTCCTAATTTGACGCGGTTTGGCTTGAGGGTACTATGTGCTTTAAGGTTATTATATAGTCAACTCTATCTCTACGCCCAACAAGCATAAACAAATCAACGTGTAGGTCAAATGTAGAATAAAACTTCCTGACGACTAGGACCATAATAGTGCTTTCATTTTTATTTTCTCACCTACCTAGCATTTAGATCACCTACTTTCCTGAGAGAGATGGTTAAGAGGAAAAGAGGTCACCTACTTTTAGCCATTGGGTGTTGAAACATTCTTGGAGTGCAGATCAATTTAGTCCTCATCTTTTCCTTTAAGCAACTCGTTATGTACGAATAAGCTACTACTCCCTCTCTCACAGTTTATAAGGCACGCGCGTACCCCTAGGTTGCAAATTTGATCAAGTTAGCATTAGTTATATGTTATAAAAATTATATCATTAGAAAGTTCAGATGTTCTATTTTCTAATGATATAATTTTTGTATTATATATTTTAAATTATATAGGTTAAATTGATGACCTAGGGGTACGCGCGTGCCTAATAAACTGTGAAGGAGGGAGTACTGCATCAGAAGTCAGAAGACTATTACAGTGCGTGCACCTGAATTATGTTGAAAACTACTGCAAAACCAGGACAGTATTAGTTCAAACTTCAAAGGGGTCTATACATTTACCAATTGTCTATAGGCTGCTAATTCATCTGTTGTCATGTGTTGTCACTTACTCCGTGTCTGCACCATTACCGTCTGGTCAATGGCTGTTGAGTGTTGACTGAGTATAATACCCTCAAGTGCACTTTGTTGAAAAAGGTCGAAACGTGTGTAGAAAAACATGGAAAATATCTTCACATCTGAAAAAGAGCATGAGGCTTTTTCTGTACTTCTGCGTGTCCCATAGTTTCAGTCTGGGTGTGACATAACATCTTCCGTTTTTTTGCATGTGCAGGTTCATCTGCAGTATCTTGAGGCTGGTGCCGACGTCATCATTTCCTCGTCCTACCAGGTATCATCGCGCGCTGTTGCTCCACTTCTTTCTGCTACTCTGCAGTGGCGTTAAGCACTCCTGAATTCTATTAACAAAGCAGGGAGCCAGGGACTCCCTTAACAATTCTCTGAATCCATCATCATCCAGCCGAAGGTAAATGTAACGATATCTTCCATTTTGATGTTTTTCTTTGCAGGCAACTATCCCAGGCTTCTTGGCCAGAGGATTACTCATCGAGGAGGCAGAAGGATTACTGAGGACGAGCGTCCATCTGGCCCTGGAGGCGCGAGACGAGTTCTGGAAGTCGACGCTGAGGAAGTCCAAGCCCGTCTACAACCGTGCCCTCGTCGCCGCGTCAGTTGGGAGCTACGGGGCATACCTGGCTGATGGTTCAGAGTACAGGTATGAAGGAGGAGCACTGCAAATGATCTCTGAAACTGCTTCAGAAGCTGTAGAGTTACAATCTTGATTGTTGTTGCAGTGGATCTTATGGAGACGACATCACGGTAGAGAAACTCAAGGACTTCCATAGGCGCCGGCTGCAGGTGCTCGCGAGTGCCAGGCCTGACCTGATCGCGTTCGAGGCCATTCCCAACAAAATGGAGGCTCAGGTAGGCTCACTGCAGTTTCTGAGATGAAGTCAAAATGTTTCTTTGAAAACCTTATTAGCAAAAACAAACTGCTGGCCAAGTCTTCATGTACATCATCATTTGCTGACATGTACACTGTCCACGAGTGCAGGCTCTGGTTGAACTGCTGGAGGAGGAGGACATTCAAGTCCCTTCTTGGATCTGCTTCAGCTCTGTGGACGGCCAACACCTCTGCTCGGGTGAGAGCTTCGAAGACTGCCTCCGGATCATAAACGCCAGCGAGAAGGTCGCCATCGTGGGAGTGAACTGCACGCCGCCCCAGTTCGTCGAGGGGATCATTCGCGAGTTCAAGAAGGTTTGAGACAACTTCTTCCCCTTTCCACAGCAACTATCCCAGTCACAACACCTGATGGCCTCAAGTCTGAAAAATGCTGCATCCCGCTAATGTCATTCCTTCGGTTTACTGTCCAACAGCAAACGGAGAAGCCGATCGCGGTGTACCCCAACAGCGGCGAGGTCTGGGACGGGAGGGCCAAGAGGTGGCTGGTGAGTATACACTGCTCTCTTCAGTTCTCTTCAGTTTACTGACACATTCGAATGTTCCGTATGATTTTCGCTAACAACTGGCTGTTTTTTGCGATGCAAAATTAACACAGCCCGTCGAGTGCTTCGGTCGCAAGAGCTTCGACGTGATGGCGAGGAGGTGGCAGGAGACCGGCGCCAGCCTCATCGGAGGGTGCTGCCGGACGACGCCGTCGACCATCAGGGCTGTCTCCAAGGCCCTCAAGGGCAGGACCGGGCATTGATTGATCCATCGCTTCAGAGTTAAGAATCGAGATACTACCGTGTAGTTTGTTCGAGCTTGTAGTAGCGGTTTCTTTCCAATCGCGTCGTATGAGGGTGTTGTCTACTTGTCTTGCGGTGTAGAATGTCTAATTAGTAATGGTTTGTACTGCTGACGTGCACAAATCGAATTTGGGCACTTGTTATCCAGTCATGGGTTGGGGTATAGATTGTAGTAGAGGGAGATAAAGGTTCGGATGTCAGGTTCTTTGCCAAATGAACCTACCAGAAATTTCCAACTTAGCTGCTCCAGCTACATTTTGCCCATCAATTTGTTGTCTACCAAGATTATGGTGCTGATCTAAAAGCACTTGTTGCATACTCATGCTAGTAAAACACGCCTAATGACTACTGAGGCTCCTGCTAATAAAACAACTATTCACCTTGGTGATCTGCAAATCTAAAAGCACTTGTTGCATACTCATGCTAGTATGTTATTTTGTGCACATCTTTTAATCTTGAAAGGATTTTGGGGGCTCTGGAACAGACGAACAAGCTTTTACAGATCAAATTTGTATAGGATGGCTTGGCCCATAGGGAAATTCTAACACGTGGCTTTAAATATCTTTGAAATTGACATAAATATCATATCTAATCAAGTAGTTTTCCTATCCAGCACTCTCGGAATGAATTAATATGTTAACTTTGCAGACACCAACAAATAAGTAACTCGAGGAAAAATAAATTACTGTGGAGATGAAAGACATTAATAACTAAAAAGGTATATTAAATATACCATAAACTTAAGCTTTCTACCTAAGAGCTAATGTCATAGTTAAGGAGATACTATTTAACAAAAACAGATTCAGGAAACAAAGCACTTTTTTAAAACAAGGCAAAAGATTTGTCATTTTCATTCATTAAGGAGATTTTTTGTAGAGGTCTTAAAAACGAACTCTTGGCCACAACCAAGTGCTCTGGCGGCATTACATTACTCAACACCTTTGCCCCAGCTAGACACCACAAATTCGCCTCTTCTTTGATTTTTGACAAAACCAACTCGTGAATTTCTTTCTTGTCAGATTTTACAAGACACCAACATTGGGAGAGGGGAAATGGCCTTTTTTGATTTCCCTCTTTTATGGATTATTTCCACTCACCAATCTTTTTTTGTCAATTATCTCCACCCACCAATCTTTAACATTGTGCATGGGTACACCATTCTCTTGGGTAGTCCAAGCCAATTCTTCAAGGTGGACCAAAATATGAATATTAAAATTACACTTGAATAGGAGTTGTGCGGCATGAATCTCATGCTTGGTTACATAACTTGTGAAGTCCACAATTTCGCCGGCCTCTTTCTCAATCTATCCGCTGGCCAAACTGTATTTTGAAGGATTAACGAAGCGAAAAAAATTCACTTTGGACGTGTCCAAGGCTTCCACACTAAGGATGTCATGGAGGTAGTGAGACGCAAAAAGTGCATCTTCTAAGCCGATCTAGCCGAGTATTGTAGCACCCATCATTGGTCAGCTTCAATATTATCTTGTCTGAAGTGTTGTTGATGTGGACGGTGTCAAGCATTTCCCAAAGCTTAGACAATTGGACAATGTGTTGTCCGGTGATGCCTTGTTGGATGTTAATTCCGGACACCCAAAAGTAATTTTCAAGGGCTTCCCTAACCAAATGCTTTCTTTGTTTCTTCCTATTGCCAATTGTTACTTCCGTAGCCACCGCGAAAAGATCATGGTGTTGAGGGGTGCAAGGGTTCCCAAGTCAAACCCAAGGTTTAGGCTTGTCATCCAATTCGTGCGAAAGCCATCTCATGCGAAGAGCCGAAGCAAGTTTTGCAAGGTTGAGAATGCCAAGGCCTCCACAAATCCACGATCCTTGGTCTTGCACATTGTAGTCCAATTGACTTTGGATTTACCACCAGAGACCTTATCACATGTTGCCCTGAGAAAGGCTCTTATTATACTGTCAATCTTCATGAGGAGCAAAGCACTTGTTGTTACATTTGATATAGAGTACTTATTTCGAAACTCATTCGCTACATTACACCATTTCAGTTCCATGCTACATCCCATAAAAAGAAGTTCCATTCGACACCAAATTAAGTAACAAAGGGCAATGTTACCCTAAATCTCTAGTTAGTTAAAGAAATGAATAGGCAACACAATTGCTCAATTCATTTCAGAAATTCAATTCGGCACATGGGAGCATATGCTCCTGCCACCGGAAAAAACATTTCAAAATATCAACAGAAAATCGAACGAAACTTTTCACGCATACTTATCGATATTCTATGTGTGCACATCAAGTTTCGCGAAAAACTGATATTATTTGTAACTTGTGTGAAAAAAAGACAAAAAAAATATGTCACGTGGACAACCTTTTTTTACACCAAAATTCGTCTTTTTTACACATGAAACTCAAATGTCGGTTTTCCGTGGAGCGACCCTATGAGTGTGTAGAATTTCGAGATGTATCCATTGAATTTTGTCTCCGAATTTTTCAACTTCTCAAAAGTGTATTTAAAACAAAATTTAAATGCTCCCGGTGCCAAAACACCACTCAGACCATAGTGGAGACGATCTGATGTGTCGTAATTGATAGCCCAAGTTCACGCGATGGTATGTATTTCAGCTCCACCAAAGCTACGATCATGCTATATCCATTCATCGATGTATTAATCGTAAAAAATAGGATAAATCTTAATGGAGAGTTTGATTTGTATGCAATCTAGATAGGACTGATTTGGTAGACCTGCCACAACCTCTAACTGGCAGTAAATATTTTTTACGAGCTAACTGACATTAAATTGGATCCGCTTGAATGGTTGCACACAACCATTAATTTGATCTACTGAATAATAATCATGCATTCAAGCTCAAGAATGAACAAACAAACAGTTTCAGTGCTCAAGTTCAAACTCACTTGATTAAATTGGCAAGAACTGAAATTAACAGGTAACTTGCCCTATTACATGAAACAAACAGTTGGTCAAATTCAGCTCGAGAGGAGACAACAATTTCAAATTCATGCGTACGATTCAGAAAGAGAAGCTACCCATCAAGGTTATTCTTCCACTGTACCAAATCAATCAAGCACGGTAACTGAAGAAGAATAACCGTGCAAGAATAA